>NC_090889.1:1746124-1761124 GCF_036669925.1 Montipora capricornis | reverse complement strand
TGTTTAAGGAGGCAATCGTGTTGTACTGCCCTATTGAAGTTTACTTGGGATTAGAGAGAAGCATTAGACAAGAGAGAAATAGCTTCTGAGAAATAGCATTCGACTCCATCTGGCACCGTCCACCGGCAAAGGCATGAAACGTCTTGGGATCTTACCTAGAATTAATCCACTAGTACGTTATTATCGTTCATGAACAACGAATCGAAAAAAAAAAACAAAACAAAACAAAACAAAACAAAATAATAATAATAAGAAGAAGAAGAAGAACTAACGCCATGCATTTATATTTATTATTCAACACATTGTGACAATGTCTCAATATGGCCATAGCGCGCTCAATATTCGTCGTGCGTACTAAACAGATATCCTGCGATAAACGTAATTATCATTCCATGTATTTTGTCCTTCCTCTTCATTGGACGAAAGCCCACCACGTGACCTGCAAATAACTGCCTGCAAATAAGTGTTTTGCTAAAAATAATATTCTGCTGATGCGCAATTAAAATCCCGCTCTTGTGAGAAAATGGCAGATCGGTTCCCCGAGCTGTCAGAGAAGGATTCGACATCTTTAGTTGATCGAAAGAACAGTGAGAATACTAAAAAAGGAACAAAAGCGAGAGAGAGTATCTCAAGGAAAGAAAGGTAGACGATGAGTCACTCCTGTCATCGACGCGAAGGACAAGTTGGCGAATGCATATGTACTGAACAGATTTTATGCTGAAGCCAGAAAAGAATGGCGAGCTTTACACCAAAGCTTCAGTTGTCGGGATACGCTTTGAAAACTGTGAAATTCTTCAGCTTTGTTGATACCTAGTGTTATTGAACGTTTGAATGTAAGTACAATATGAAGTCTACAAATATAATTGTAATGAGAAGGAAACCAATTGATTGGTGCCATTACTCGACCCTGCAAGGCAGCGCGCGCTCACGGCTTTCCGGAATAAAAAACAAAAAACAAACTTAGTGATCGAATGATAAGACAATTATTGACCTCGGTTATCGCAAAATATCGTGATTTGTCAGTGTCTTGCAGATCCATTATTTGCCTCAGCGTTCGGCTTCGGCAAGTAATTGATCTGCTCGCCACTGACAAATCACGATATTTTGCTCAACCTCGCCCAATAAATATTTTATGTGTGTCGCGGAGAAAAATGGTAGTTAACGTTTTTCCAGCTTATTTTCCAATAAACGAATAAACTTAGAAAATTGTATTTGTCAGCAATGTGTTGAATAATAAAACAATTATCCTGCTCAATCTTGCTCAATCTTGCGATATTCCGCAAGATTGAGGAGGACAATTGTTAAATATAACAAGATTTTTACCTGTCTTATTTGTTCCTTTTTTTAAATGTCATTTTCTGCTTTGCTTGGGATTTACTGTTATAAAAAGTTTGTAAGTAGCCATTATTTTCTTTTATTATTATTATTTTTATTATTATTATTTTTTCAAATAATCGTTGTTAATTCATGGACGTAGCAAAACTTTCGGCTCTTTAGGCAGAGTATTTTTTTCCTACTTATGACAACGAACCTTTGCACAGAGAAGGGTGCTGGTCTCGTTTGTGTCTTATTGAGGAGACTCGGGTTGTGCGGCCCTATTTAGAATTTCCGAGGATTGGAGAGGACAGCTGCCTCTGTTTATCCTTATTGTTCATTGTAGAATTTCATTATAATACAGTAAATGATCAAAATGCACTGCTCGAAGTTAGCAAAAGCTGGTCCAGGCGGGTAGTGTTATACCTATATCAAAGAGAGAACAAGTAGCGAAATCTACAGTATTCAGTTATGTTTTACAAACAGTACATTATAGAACGTAGAGGTATACAAATAATTATTATACAAAGTATACAAATAACTAAGTAAATGTTATTTAAAATCAAATCTATAACAAATCAATATCAAGGCATAAATCAATATAGTCATTTTCTTCTGAAAGTATTTGGAGCATTATATAATTTAATTTTAGATCTGTTTTTGAATAGACGGCGGATTTCACGATGTAAATTAATTAGGATAATTAAGATAATTAAGATAATTAAGATAATTAAGATAATTAAGATAATTAAGATAATTAAGATAATAAGGTAATAAGATCTGAGTATGGCATTGGCGTCTTCTGAGATGTTCGGTGGAATTGAACCCCTCATACCTCATAGTTTGCGAACAAAATAAAGTAGAGGACTGTTATTGAAGCAGCCATACCTAGGCCTGTAGTGTATGCTTTCACAAGGTGACCAAAACGGTGGCTTAGTCAATACTACCCCACCACAAATTTCTCTAGGTCCCAGGCTACCATGGTTGACAAGTCACTTACAACTTCAAGTTTCTCGTAAAGTTAGATCAAACTCCTTCCCAGGAATTTGCTGCAGGCGATTCAAAATGGCAGATAAGGCGTGCATAGACTCTGTTGTACGCCATGAAATACTTCGCTACGCTTGACCAGCGATCCCGTGAATAAATAAAAGAGCTCACTGCAAAAGTACTGCAAGGATCGAAATATAACTTAGTCAAATATTTGATAGCAATAGGCTTTCCATATTATAAAATCCAGTCTGATATATAGTGACGCAGTGAGGACAAAAACAAAGGAAAGTGGATGGTATGTAAATATTTTTCTCATTCTTTCCAACGTGTTTATATTGTATTTGTCCTCACTGCCTCGCTATCAAGCTGAATATTTGATATTTCGAAAATGGCCTATTGTAACAATTATCACTATAGGCTGATGTAGTTTATGGGAAGAGGCAAGCCTTACGACATCCGCTCTCCTATAAATACATCATGGAAATTGCACATACAAAAAATCCCGAAACCAGGCAGAAACACAACGAAGGGACGTAACTCTCCCCAAAACTTAAAAGTAGCAAATTATTGAAGGAAAACGGAGCACTTCGAGAAGCGGCGGAGGCACTTGGGTAAGCGGAATTAGATGACAGGATGTCGGTAGGGTAACCAGGTCGCAGAACAACGGCCAAACCATGAAATGAATTGCCACCCTAGTTGTGCTCAGCGATGGCCGCCTTCGGGACTTCTAAAAGCCCTGAGGTAATCGAACATCCCGCGGGAATCTGTAAGGGGTTTCATCAAGTTGAAGTTTCCTTGGGACACAGCTTAAAATGATCATACACCGAAGAGCCAACGGAAGGTTTACCCGAAACGTTACCACTCGTATCGTCCAAGGTGGCCTGAAAATGCGACTAAGATACGTAGTGTGGAGGGTCCAAGATGTAGTCTCCAGAGACGAGGGGAATTCCTTAAGCCAGAAAGTAAGGAAGAGGTCATTGTGACACATCATAGGCTTTACGGCAACTGCCATAAGAAGGTAAGGTAGGCCTACTGAACCAACCTCTCACCAAACAAGTAGGGACCCGTTCCTAAAACGGTCCATAATAGTAGAGCTAATAAAATCTTGAGAGTGCACACACCGCCTGCCACGAAGAAAGGAGGATCACGGCGGGGCACAACCTGAGGAGTGGCGTAAACAATACTATTGGGAACAATGAGAGGGGATGGAATCGGGCCTGCAAAGCGCGGCCTTTTCCTTGCCAAGCACACCACCGGATAGCATCTAGTGAAAGTGAAACATAGTATTGGTGGAAACCAAAAGAGGCCTTTTGCATGGTGAGGACAAACAATAAGAAAGTCGGCGGAAAAAAAGATATACTAATTAAACCTACACAAAAGGAAAAAAGCCAAACGCGGAGCAGCCCCGAAGTACCCCTTCCAGTGACAGAGCAATTAAGGCTATTAGAAAACCCTATTGGGAGTAAACTCGCGGCTAGCACGCAACGGCATGCGAGCACATTAAACGACAAGTAAACGCAACAAATAACCCAATTTACCAACGACCTCAGCGAAACCGTAGTGTCACAGATGAAACGCTGTCTTGGAACGAACACATAAGCTCTATAGTCAAGAAAGCTATTCCTCCATAGTTTTTCTAAGACCAAACCTACAATTCACCAAAAGCACACCGAAGCTAATGCATACAGGACTCTTGTTCGACCACAAACCGAGTATGCGTCTACTATATGGAATCCTTTCACCCTAGAGAACCAAAGTAAAACTGAGATGGTAAAGAGAAGAGCAGCCCACTTTCGTAAAGCAAGTGTCACTACCATGCTTGATGGGCTTGGCTGGCGCAGTCTCAAAGCAGCAAAGAGCAAACCAAAGATTAAATATTTTATACAAAATTGTAAACAACCTAGTTGAAGTTGATCTTGCTAAATAACTCATACCACTTACGAGACACTAGAAATAGTCACGCCAAATCCTTTAGAATCCCTAACATAAGAGAACCTATCTTCAATATAGCTTTTTACCTAGAACTATAAAGCAATGGAACAATTTGTCCGCCACATCAGCCACACCTGCAAGTGTTAATGGTTTTAAGAGTGGGGTCTGTGAGCTCACGTAATTCAGTAGTCTAATTCATGGTCGCAGTTTTGTTTTTTCTTCTTGTATATAAGTAGCCTATCTGCATCACTTTCGGTGAAAGAGCCTTTAATTTACGTGAATAATTAAAGCGATTGCTCAAAAAAAGAAAGTCATCATCATCATCATCATCATAATAATAAGCACAAGTACACTCCCCTACGATGGGAACTCAAGAAGCAATACCCGGGCAACCAAATAATTCAAATTAACATTATAAAGGATTTCCGCGGCGAGTATTCTAGGGGACTCAGAAGTGCAACGAAAAAGATACTGGGAGGACGCAGTAGGGAGGTGCTGTTTTGTGCAGTAGCTTGAACACTGCAAGATCCTTCCAGGTCTTGTGCTAGAGAGTCGTAAATAACAAAACACATATACAGAGAATAGGACAATACAAGGTCCTATAGAATCTATTTGACAGACCTTATTTTATATATTATTAGTTTTATTTATATTTATGGTGTCTACAGAGATTATTTATTAGATTTATAATTTTTATCGCATATTATTTAGGTTTTCCCTTAATAGTTCCTTCAGACTGCAGAGGTTGCGCTGTGCGACCTGTATTGTTGTACTTTAGCATCCATTCGTTTATCACCTGCTCATAATGCCAAGTGCATATGCATTATTTATATTAACGAGGATTTAACCTATGTTTCATTTCTTTCTTTTTCATGTCGTATTCTCTTTAACTTGGAAATTATCATTAAAAAAGGCGGTAAGCAGACACAATCCTTTTTTTTTTCCCCAAACATTTGTTGTTAATTTATAACCCCAGAAACACATGTGGCTCTTTGCTGGCGGAATATTTGTAAACGCATATGGAGAGGAACAGAGTCTAGCAGTCTCCAAAGTTTTTTTTCTAGCGGGGCACTCGAAGTTTTCTGAGGATTAGAGAGAAGGATTGAACAAGAAAGAAACAGTTTCTGCGGTACCGCTAGATCCGAGGAAGGTCTTCGACACCATATATATGCCACGGTTTTTTTTTGTTTTTTTAATTTTAATTAATTAAGTTTTTTTAACGAAAGGTAAAGGCACATTAACGTCTTGAGATCTCCTATGGAATTGATCCACTTATACGTTTTAGTTCATGAACAACAAATAAAATTAAATAAACAAATTAATAGAATAAAATAAACTATCGCTATGCATAATATGCATTATTGATTTTAAAGTACATTTTACCATGTCTTATTCTTTTTCATGTCATCATCTCCATAACTTGGATTTTACCATCTCAAAAAGGTTGTAAGTTTAGCTGTTATCATACTTATCTTATTATTTTACTTTCTGTTCTACCCTGCTTTTCGAAGTTCTTGGAGCGAATAACTTACAACCGTATCATAAATTATCCCGATGACTTTAATGTCTTATGTGATAATCAATATGGCTTTCGGAAAAATCGCTCTCCTAGCCTTGCGCCTATCGATTTGTGTGACAAAATCTCTTCTGCATTCGAAAATAAGAACATGCCACAGGGGTAAATCTAGATCTTCCGAAAGCATTTGACACGGCAAATCACGACATTCTTTTTGACAAACTCGAGCATTATGGGATCCGTGGCTTAGCATTAGAATGGGTCAAAAGTTATTTCTCTGATTCGACACAATTTGTCGAATTTAACAACGTTAGATCTGCCCCTCAGGGAATTTCCTGTGGGGTGCCCCAAGGCTCTATTATTGGCATTCTATTTTTTACCCTGTAAATTAATGATTTGAACAATCTCCCTGCTTGATGCAAACTTGTTTGCTGATTGAAACCTACTTATCTCCCATAAGCTGGTTTTCAGCTAACCGGATGTCCTTGAATTTAGCCAAGACTAATTTTATGGTAATCAAGCCTTGGCAAGAAAAAGAAATCCTTTGAATTTCATAAACTAGCAGCGTATTTCTCGCGTTTCTGAGACCATGTTTTTGGGTGTCTTTTTGGATGACAATATGACCGGGAAATCTCACATATCTCTATTAGCAAGTAAATTATCTAAATCTATAGCTATCATTCATATATCAATGAATGAACCCAGCAAAACGTTCCTCCCTTTGGGGGCAGAACATTTTTTCTTACATATAGGGAGAGCCTGAGTACAGATTGCAGCAGTCTCCAAGATCGATACCGTCTGCCACCGTCTTCTTTTACAAAAGGCTAAATCATATAACGTCTTGGGATCTCACCTGAAATTGGTGCGCATATATGTCATCGTTTATGAACAGTTAAGCAAAAACAAATGAACAAACAAAAGGAAACTACCACAATGCATATGGGCATTATTGATTTGAAGAAACATTTTACCTGTCATATATTTCTTTTTTCATGTCATCTTCTCCTTTACTTGGACTTTACCATCATAAAAAGGGTGTAAGTAACCATTAGTAGTTGTGTGCGATCATTCAGACCAAAAGACCTTGATTTCATGTCGCATAAATTAGGGTTGGTCTGATGAGATGCATGTCAAGTAAGTACACGAGCGTTTCTCATCAATAAGAATGTCAAAAAGGTTTGAACAGAACTCAAACTCAATAACACGTGCAAATATTGGCGGGAAAAATATATTTTCGTTAGGGTTGGAGCGTGTGTGTGTATATTGTTTTCGCGTTAAAGTAAACCTAACTTGGAACAGGAGATGTGTTCAGTAATTAGGTAGTGGAACAGTGAATGAAAAGACACAAAGCGATTAAAGGAATGATCTAAGGGAACAAAGCAATCACAAAACGCGAGATGACCTCACCAAAAACCAATCACAAACAACATTGACTTCATCGAAAATCAATGAAAACACGGGGACAAATTATGTACTTTTAGCGTTCAAACGTTCGGAATATTCCAAACCAAATATATTTAAAACCAGAGTTTAAAGCCAGTCACGCTACGACTATAATTCAATATAAACGAGGTGGGAGTATTTAGGATTTTGAGTTTTGTATGTAGCTATAGGTTTTCTTTATTTGGATTTTGAGAATGACTTTAAAGGCCCACCTTCAACCGACAGGCTTTTCCACCGTTCGTTTTTGTCATGGAAATTCGCATTGCTTGTATTGGCAATCTGATTGGGTGAATTTTAGCTATTGGCGAGATGTCTGTCTCTTGTTGGCCTTTAAAAGACCGTTGAATTGTGAATTAAAAGGGAATATTTTGTTCGCTAGGCGGAACACGTCATTTGTTATACCATTTTTTTCAACCTCGAAGCACGGGTAAGTTCAATATTTCATCGCAAGAAGATAAAAGACCTCCTTTAATGCACAGACACAAATCTGACACAAAGAAAGCGTGCTTAATACCCTGGTCCCAGAGGTTTTTCTTGAGCCGCGAGCGTAGAAGACGAGTCGTGAAGTGGCGAGAAAGAGTAAAATCTCTGGTTACCTTGGACTTGAATCTCACTTTCATGCAGACGCCAGCTGTCAAACGCGTAAAATTGATAATTACAAAAGGGACCAATGGCAACTTAGCAATCAGGTGTCCCCTAGGTATTACCAATCAAACGAACCAATCATATTGACTTGCGTGTTTGTACTAAGTAAAATATGAGTGACCGTATTGTAGTGGATATGCAATGTCGAGCCGAATGTGAGACATCTTTATACCCGGTAGAATCGCATAGCTAAAGGTAAACTCGCGGTCTGATTGGCTATCGAAGAGAGGGTATTTAGCGTGGAATTGCACTTGCGCATGAAACGATATCGCTGACATGAGTCAAAAATTAGAAATGTTATGTTTTAACAAAAAAACATTGTCTCCTTTACAAAGCAAAAACCTGACCGAACAGAGGAAACATAAGATTTTCCATGTTTCTAATTTAACATATGACTTCCTCGAAAGATTTTCTAATAAGCCGCTTACCCTTCGGAGAAATCGGCAGCAGTCTATCGCGAAAGTACAAATGCCCGAAAGAAGAGGAAAAAGCACATTTTCTTCAGCGGCCGAGGAATAGCAGGTTTCAGTTGTAGAGTACACAGAAGATAAACTGGAGGCCAGTAAATAGTTCCATTAATTTTCAGTCTAATGCTAGTTTCAACGGTCTGTGTGTTGAAAAAAAAAATGTCTTACGATTATCTTGAAACTTTCCCTGAATGTTCCCTACTAATCCCTGTTTTGAGAACAACAATAAGACGATAGGTCACCGTGCTTGCTTAAGAGATATAACGGGCCAATCTTACCCCATTGATGCCTGTACTGATACTAATCACGCGCGTTATTTCATCGGCTCAGGGTACATTTTGCGGTAGCTAAACGAGAGGGTTTTTAAAGTAATACTTGAATAAACACATGATAGGTAAGTCTAGATCATATGGAACACTGTCTTATTTAATTTATGGAAAAAGCACTCAACTTAAACGACATCGACTTGATCGTTTCTCGAGTCGTTGTTCTGAAGATGATAATTTACATCCCTGGGTAAGGGGCTTTGAGTACGTTTTTAGCCGTATCTTTTTTTTTCCTTCCGATAAATAATAATAATAATAATAATAATAATAATAATAATAATAAAAAGATTTCAAGGAGGTAATTTGTAAAACCAAACTTATGCAACAAAAAATAAAGGTCACCGTGCTTTTTTAAGAGTAAAACACCATAGGACCTGTGTACCCCGATTACCGTAGATCAAAACAACAAAATTCCCTATGTTCTCAGAATGCGCGCGCCTATTCGCGGAGTTAAGGGTCATTCACATCTTTTCTCACGTGTTTTGAGAATTGTTTCAGTGTGTATGCTCGACTTACGCCATATTTACAACGTTGCAAATTTGACCAATTTACAAATATTGATGAGTAAACTATTGGAACTCGATTTTATGATAAATTACCGATTTTTCGAAGGAAAATTCATCCCAGAGGATAAAAAAATTCGCTGGGCATGTAAACAAGGTAAATATGTCAGAGCGAAAGTGAAAACAAGCTAATAGTTTGAGGGAAAACACAATTCTGTGCGATGAGAGTCAACGGAGGAATAATACCACGCCCACGAAAGTACCTTTTTTAGCGATGTGTAGTAAGTGCTATCAACCCATAAAGGTAATTTTGAAAATCAATTTTCAACCTGCGGTGAATTTCTTTTCACTTGTGATTATGCAAATATGCGTTCACCACAATCCTCCTCAAACAGTTACAAGTATAAAAAAAGAAAAGGTTTTATACGTTGGTGGTCTTGTTGTAGAAATGAACGATGATGTGAAAGAGTTAGAGGTGTCCAACCCAGCAACCTCTGCCTCTAGTGCGGAACAACATGGCGGCGGAAGTCTGTAACAGTCCTCAGCCGGTCGTATAGAATTGGAGTTAAAGCCTGTTGTGGAACGGAAATCAAAAGTTATGCGTGTCCACGAGCGCGTCTATCAGACACTTGTGGGGCAGGTTGGGCCGATTTTACGCGGACAAAATATAGCACATGCACTCACCCACTGTTTGCAACGGGCGTTTAATCGTCTTCTGGTCAACAGTGACTTTGACGATCGTGACGGCATTTTTCGTTTCCAGAATAGTTTCCATGTCGCTCGATTTCGTTCTGGAGAATGGCTCAACGATATAACACGCGTCGATGAATTCATGGACGTGTTGAGTCGTATGTCTAATTCAAACGAGCAATTTGAGGTGGACTTTCTACCCCGTCAAAAACAAAATTTAGAACATGTCCACAATGGGGGAAAAATACTAAAAGTAACTTATCTGGTGGGTATATTCCTTTCATTGACTCTATGTCATTTTTCGCTTGGAACTCTCGCCTCAGTCGTAGGAAATAATAAATATTACAGATCTTTAGTGCGTCACTACTCTCGCTTCTCGGAGGAAAAGTTTTTAAATTATCTATTGCAAGTTGATTGGACAAAAATTGTCTCCGAAAGCGTAATAAATGCCGATAAGCAATTCTCGAGATGTTATAACATTAATTTAAATAAGCTTATCAAGATACACGCTACTCTAAAACCCGTAACTAAGCGTAAATCTAAGATGTAATGTGAACCTTGGATAACGAGAGAAACAAGGAAATCTATTCAAATGAGACTGACTTTGAGTCAAAAATTTCTTTCTGAAATATTTATATAACACATATTATCAAAATTATTTTCAAATAAACATCAATAGCAGGAAAAAGACGTGGAAAGACATAACTAATCTTATCAACAATAACAAAAAAAAAAAAAGGAAATCAACAACTATATCAAAACGTTTGGGTTACCGAGGTCTATCCCATGGTCCAATCGAAAATGCTATATTAAATACTTATTTTGCATCTGTTGGTCAAAAACTTGCATCAAACATACCACGTGGTAAAGAATAATAATAATAATAATGATAATGATAATGATAATGATAATGATAATGATAATGATAATGATAATGATAATGATAATAAAATCAAAAAATCAAAAACAAAAACAAAAAACATTTGACAGATTGTTTTCCAATATCGGGTTATAATGGTCCCTTTGAGTTCAAACTGGTTCAAGCGCATCTGAAATTGAATGTGAAATTAAGCTGATATCTACAATAAAGCACGTGGATTATAAACTCCAGCCCAACGCGCTTACTAAAATGTGCGCGTCATATAATTGCTAAACCGTTAGCGATCCCAATAAATATATCAGTACAGAATGGCAAGGTTAAAACATGCTAAAATTTTTCCTGTTTTTAAAGACGGAAATGAAACTGAACCACGTAATTACAGGCCGATATCCCTTCTCTCGATATTTAATCGAATTTTTGAAAGGGTTGTGTACAATTGACTGAAATAGTTTTTCAATAAGCATGACGGGAATATTTTCGTGTCCAGTTTTTATTGATCTGCACTGAAAAAGCTTTTGACACTATCGACAACCAAATCTTCCTGCGGAAACTTTGGCACTAGGGGTGCAAGGAGTGATAAACACTGTGCCTCCTAAAAGGTTTCCTACTCGGTCGCCTTAGGCTATTGTACATTTATATAAAGGATAGTTGTAATGCTTCAAATAAACTATGTTGCTATTTATAATTATTTGATGATGATACAAATTTGCTTTATTCTAACTAGTGTCTTAAATCACTGGAAACAATCGTGAAAGAGGAATTACTGAATAGCTATGACTGGTTAAACTCAAATAAACTCCCCGTTAACATACAAAAAGACTGACTTCGTTATTTTCCATTCTCACCAAAAACGACTAAATTATGAAGTAAATCTAAAAATGTATGATAACCATTTAAATAACTTTATTCCTCTGTACGCTTAATGAATTTTGCCGATTAACAAGCTGTATTTCAAATTATACTCCCTTATAATGCTTGATGTTTCCCACAGTTTCCGTATAATCTCGCAGATTTGTTTACGCCTACAACTTAAATACATAGCTATTACACCCGAAAAGCGGTTGGTAATTATTTTATTAATTATTCTAGAACAAACCAACTTAGATACTCGTTTTGAGGATTAGATCAAAAATCTGGAACAGCATCCTTAGCTAGAAAATCTCAAAAAAGCTCCCAAAAGGCAATTTAAAGAACCAGATAACTAAGAAAGTATTCCTCCAAATCCTTCAAGATCAGGAGAGTTATTTTGATGTTAATGAACGAATTGATGTCCACTGACAATTAGAATTACAATAATGAACTGCCTCCCATGAAATACTATATGACAGCGAGAATGGCAAAGAAAATGAAACAACAATTCGAAAAATGGTATGCACAACAATTCGGAAAATGGTATGCAGAAGAGAAAGCGAAGGGCGTTAAGTTCAATCTAACAGAGGAACTAGAGGTGTATTGTATCGATGACGTTAAATTATTGCTCGAAGGTTGCCTCACCTTTCAACGAGACGTTCACAAGCAGGCACGTTTAAATCCCTTCCAACAAATCACCATTGCCTCAGCTTGCAATCAAGACTTGCGCATTAAATCGCATCAAAGCCGACACGCTGGACGCAAAACCTCTTTGCGGTTGGCGTTTGAATGTTAACCATTCGAAGGAGGGTACGTATTGGTTAATGTTACATAAACACAAACTGCGTCGAGTTGCTTGCAATGGCTGAATTGCACATAAGAAGAACAAAGTTATTTAAAGAAATGTTTTAGAATACAGGTAACGGCAGCTCAGACCCGCAATTCCACCAAAATATTCAGCATGCCAGAAATGAAGGTGACTACCGTATTCCTTACATGCGCGGGACAGTCGACGGTTACAACGCAGACACTAACAGCGGGTATCAGTTCCTTTGCTGTTTCATTCCATTCACAAAACTCTATTCTTGCTGTTGTTTTCCTTTTTTTTTTCATTTAAAGGTTTTGCAACTATAGTCGGTATAAGCATGACAGAGTTATTGGTCTCATGTACTCTAGTTTGCCTGTAACTTTAATTAAAGCATGAGATGTATTGTGTGTTTTCCAATTAAGAAAAAAGTAAACTAAACACTCGAGCGAATCAATTTGTGATTGTAAAACAAAGTTATCGCCTAACAGAAAAAAAAAAAAATGCTGTGTGTAAGATCATACGGCCTAGCGACAGGGCTGGTATTGGTGCTTCTGTTGCCAGCGGAGAAAAAAACGGAGCGTGCTCAGTCCTCGACGTTATGTCCGTGGAACATAAAGGACAGAAACGTAAGCTCTTGCTCTTGGAAGACGAAACATTTTACAAACTCAGTAGATCCAACCTGGAAAATATTGTAAAACCTGAACGATGTGTTTAAAAACTCTCTTATAAAACATTTGTCCAAGCGTTAGCGTTTATTTATAATCAAGTGGCACGCAGCCTCCGTTCAATATTTTGCTCGAAAATGTATACACTTTAGCATTTGCTTAAAACCTTCTTTTTCCCCTTTGAACCAATTAAAACATTTACAAGATGGAGGAATCACAGTTCATGTGGTCTTTGACAAACATCTATCGGCTTGGCGCTGGGCCGTGTAACAAGCCCTTTGAAACGCTGACGGTGCTTGGTGATTGTTCTCGAACGATCTTCCACTGTGCGTGTAAGGGTGATCTCGAAATGGTGTTGCGTTCTGCTTCTTTCTTTGGTTGGTAAGCCACCATGCGTGGTTCAAAGCTAAGCCAGGGCTCCTTTGATGATGTGAAGGGTGAAGTCTAGAATCGCTTTGTACCAGGAAGCGTTCAGCCATTGGAAGTAGGGGCATGTGCGGCTCCGAAAGCTGAGAAACATTCTTCCCAGGTTTTGTGCACTTTTATCGAAGTAACGCAGCATCTTTGGCCATTTGGAATATCTTTGTCGGGTTTCGTCGCGAGGTGTTTGTGCCGTTGTTTCTCCACTGCTTGTAAGTACTGGTGTACTTCCGTTTGGCTTGCAATGAAGGTGCACTGGTACTTGGGATATTTGACGTACGAGCTCCAACAGACAACCGTGAAAAGGGCACGTTGCATCAAATTCCATCAGCCAGTCATTGAAGATATTCCCCATGAGTTCATCCATGAGGGTTCGCTCACCACACTTCCCCTATTGGTAGGTCTGCTCCAGGACTTTTTTTCTTGACAAATATATATTATTTCAACAAAAAGAGCACTACTTACACAATTACTTACATCATTTACACAAATTTACTTACATCAATGGTAAATAAGGAACTCGACTACTTACAAACTAGTTACAATACGATACTTACACTGCTTACGGACAAACAACAGCAACTAATGAGCAAAAAATAAATAAATTAACATACAATTAAAAAAAAAAGGCATAATGACAGGAACAGTGAGCTAAGAAAGATAAGGAGACATAGTATCCATTTTTTTCTTCTTTTCTTTCTTTGGGAAGAATTTGGTTATTTCTGCAATTCCAGAAGAAAAGCTTTCCAATTATTATAAAATAGTTCAGCCATATATGTAAAGGGTCAGTAGTTTCAGTGATAATTCCAACAAGCACATTTTGCAGGGAAAGGGGGATCCTTTTACTCGAAATAATGCACCAGTAAGTTTCAAAATCGTTCCAGAACTGCTGAGAATAAGGGCAGTGGCCGTTGAAGAGCAAATGGTTTAGTGATTCAGGCTGACCTTTGCAGAAACTACATAGATCATTTGTTCGAAAGCCCATTTTATATAATTTGGTGTTTGTATAAAGAATTGACTTGAGAACTTTGTATTGAAAAGCTTTAACATACGATTCAAGAGTGACGGCATGTGGTATCTGAAAAATTTGTCTCGATTGGTCATTAGCGAGATTAAAATCGCTCTGTAATTCATAAGCGATATAAGGAAGTTGTGCTTTTTCCCTGATAATTAACGCATAACTTCTTTGTAGTTACGTCAAGTATGTTGTCATCAATTACGAACGTTGGAGGATTTATTAATGGAAGGCAATCTTTATCTCATAAAGGTGACGGAATAGACCGACGTAGACCAGCCAACTGTAAAATATTTGTTTTATTTATTTTGTTCGAGAGGTGATTATAGGCATCTGCAACATTTCAATTAAACAAAAGATATTGGGTGAATACAATTCCAGCTTCGTAGTAGTTTCTTTAATTGACGGGCTTATTGTCTAATTTCACAGTTATTCCAAATAATATTTGTCCACTACTTTTCTGTGGCGACAGTGTGGCGTAAGTCTGACCACCAAGACAAGAGTTCATAATAGAATTGCAAAGGTATTATTTAATAT
>NC_090889.1:1733624-1743624 GCF_036669925.1 Montipora capricornis | reverse complement strand
CCGGTGACGTCACTTCCGGTTAACATGATATTTTACAGCAATAAACGTGAACACAATGATTCCAATCCACAAAACCAACTTATCGACCTGGCACAGCTCCAGCAAAGCTGTTTCCAGCAATAACGGGTTGCTTATAGAACTGCTGAAAAGCAGGTTTTCGAGATCATTCGATGTGTTTTAGGATTTCATCAGTGGGAATCACCTGCCTGCTCTCGATATAGCTGCTCATTTGGCGCTGTGAGCATTAAACCTTACTGTATCTACTACACTTGCTTCCATAACAGCTTTAATTCATCGCCCATTTGCATTCGTACCAATGGGCCGATAAGGTATGACATATGAAAGGAGAAGACGGCCATTGCCATGGTGACGAAACAAGCTGGGTTTTTACCAAGATAGCGTTCTAGAGTAGAGTAAGTGGTTCTTTAGGGTACTTTAGGGTTCTTCCCAACCAAAAAATCACATGTCTACAATGATCCTGTATGTAGAACATAAATAATAATCAGTAGTTTTCTCCATAGCATCGATCCTCAGAAAATAACAGTGTTTGACACCGCTGCCCATATGTTAAAGCTCGCGGTTTAAGGGTCAGTTCCTCCGAGACACAGCTTGCTTAGAGGATACAATAGTCCTATATACTTTAGGACAGGCATAAGATCCCATGTTACCTGATATCAAGGAGTAAGCATGCAAGAGTTGAACACACCCTACAGGTAGCGCACTATAAAAGGATGGTCAGTCACAGCGTAGTGACAACCAGGAAATTCAATCCCTTTAAACAGCTTGAGCAAGCCTTAGTAATCGTCGAGTATGATAGTCGGTTAATATGAAAGGCGTGGAGAAACGTTAACACGTTGTTCACACTCGGATGTAGTGGATCAGTTTTCTCTTGTAGACCAGATGCACGCCATGCATTTGCGCGGATGTGAACATATTACTGCTTTGCTGCCGCTAATTATTCAAGAGGACATTAGTAAGTTGGCAACCTCGCCCGGAATGTTGCCCTAATGAACTGTCGCCTGACACCTTGCATGCCAGGGGTTGCCGTTCTGGGCTCAGGGGGTGAGCATCCCCATGAGAAAATGTAATTGTTAGTGAATTGTGACCCATTCACAGGGAAAGCACCCACCTATGATGCTTTCATGTCATGCTTCCAGGAAACATAGGCACTAGTTTGATGGTTGATTCTACTTGCAAACAGGTCAATCTGGGGAACAACAAAATCCCATATATATACAAGTAAATAATGCGATTCAGTTCCCATTATGATCCCATCTTCAAAACGGCGCGATAGAGAATCTGCAGTTACATTAAACCGCACCGGTTGACGCGCAGCAGAAACGCCGACTATGCTTCTCAAAGGGCCTATAATCAAATTACCTTAGCAATTGTATTGCATTCCTTGTTCCTGCATCCCCAATGCCACTGATGTAGGAAATAGCAGTCATGTTGTAAGGCATGTTCCTGATGCGCAGAATGGACACTGACCCGAGTAGAGACCCTGCCCCACGGAAGGCGGTTCAAGAATACTCAGTTTGCGTTTAGTGCATTATGGCACCCCGACCCATGCGTGATGCATCCACTGTAAAAGCGATATTTGGGGAAATCGTAATGACCCGGAAACCTGTGGAGACAGAGATGACTCACCACTCTAACAGCACCAATGCTGTCAGCAGACGGAGGCATGTTTACAACGAAAAACCTTATGAGAGGTGTGCCAATTCTTTGTCCCATTCCAAGTGTCTATACTACAAAGGACCACACTCCACCCCAGGGAAAGTAGACGCTAAAGTTCCTATCAGTGTGGCAACTTCATGGATTGAGAACTACTGGGCGCACAAAGCTTAGTGGCACAAAACAACGACTTTGTCAGCCTCCGAATATTTTTACAGGAATCCTAAGAACTCTAGGCACTGCGTAGGGTGAAAAACAGACTGGGTCGGGTAAAACACAAAACGCAAGCGCGTAAATAATTGGGCAGTATGTGAGGTAGCCTTAAGGCAGGCCTCCTCAGAATCCTCCATGTAAAAAGAATTATCAATATAACCCAAACAATTAAATCCGTACAGGGTACGTATGGTGGAAAAAAAAAAACACTGATTTTAACACCCTGGTAAAGATGCAAGGACTACCTGTCAGTCCCTTGGGTAGGGCCCAAAAACGGAACAGAAGACCCGTCGATACAAACTTGAGATATTTTCTGAAGGTTGGCAATATAGCGATGAAATTGAAGAAATTGGGAAGGTCCATAGGGCATAAAACACCCAGGTTTCATCAACCTTATGGTACATCTTGAACTTACAGTAGGTCAATGTTTGATTTAAAGACTTCAAACTGAAAATAACACTATGAGCCCCAGGTTCCTCTTTTGGTCATAGGAATATCGGAGAAACAATTTCCCCTGTTTCCGACTGACACCGTTCATAGATCATTAATTCCTGCATCAATAGCTTCTTGCTCAATAACAGAAAATTTGAATTCAAGTTCACAGCTAGATACACACTGCAAGATAAACGGGTCGGAAGTCAACCTTGCTATTCGCAATTAACCAGCTTGCAATGGTGCAACTGACCTAAAAACGGTATCAACATTACTCATGTAACCAACCTGAGGATTACAGTTTAGCAATTTGTCTTCTTATTGGACTGGGATCATGGTTGACGGCCTTGCTTCTTCTTGGTTGTGGTAGGATGTGGTAGGAGCTCTTCTCCCCTAACAAGGGCATTGCAGAATAAGACTTGCTACCTACCAAGAAGCAAACTGGGCGTTCAGGTCTGGTTTCAGAGATTCTCGGCCACGAAGATTCAGTTCCCGGGTTCCTGCCAATGCTAGAACAAGTGAATGTGGGAGAGTAGCCTAGAGCCGGCTCGCCTGATGCTTTATCCCAGGCATTGATGGTGGCACAAAATGAGAAAACAAAAAAACTATCGAGCTTTCTGAAGAGCCCTGTCTGAGGATTTGGTACAACGAATATAACGTTGACGTCACCTATTGTAATTAATATGCCAACCAGAGCCTCATTAGCTGTCCCAAAGGGTCTTTAGTTCCTGTGGTTGGCACACTTGAATAACAAAAACAATGTTTGTAAACAGAGATCATCCCTACTTGCAGACAACCGATTACAAATAGTTCTGTTCACTTTTGAGGAGACTAGCGATTAGCAATTTTCTGGTCTTAAGTATTTTTCCACCAGCCCCTTTAGCTTTGTTTTAGGGATATCGCCTTTGATAAGGTCTTCTAGCATAGTGGCCAGCTTGGCGTTAACTGGGGCACCTGTTTTGTCAGTTGCCGAGAACTCCTCTGCTAAGTTGTCAAAGCTTGACCTAGGGGACTCCCCTAAGTAACTTGCAAGACACCAGTAAGCACAGGTGAAACCTCTGAGTGTTAGTCATCACTCCTGATCACTTTCGGAGCTCATTCAGAGCCCTAAATTTAGCTTAAATCTCTTACAAATCTCTTGTTTCAGGGAAGCGACTATCCCTGTAGCTCTGCTTTCCTCGAGGAAGGAAGCGGTGGGGAGGCCTCTCATCTAAGTTTTGTGTGGTTGCTAAAATGTAAACAACCGAAAAATATTGAGTTCTGAAGGACCAAGAACCTCAAATTCGGGAAAAAAAAAAATTATGTTTCCCTTCATATAGCCATTTCGCTAAACTAGAAGCGGCTCCAGCCAGGAGAAGCGATTGCCAAGCACAGTTCTCGGGCATCCACGTGTCCGTTGAAGAACACGTCAACTCGCGAGGTAAACTATAACCTTCTTTCCGTCAACTGTTGAAAACATTAGGACTCAAAGGGAAACTATAGCTTAACGTTTCTTACCCTAACAACCGCCTCCACATTGGATAGGACGGCAAAAAGCGAGGCAAAAGGCTCTCGACCAAGTTCAGTCTTAAATGACAACTTGTTGCAAAGCACTGTTCTCCGGCATCCACGTGTCCGTTGTGGTCCATTTCAATTCGGGAAACTATGTCTCTCTTTCCCTCAAATGTTGAAAATGTCAGGACTTGAAGGGAAACTATAACTTTCTTTCCCTTAATAACCGCCTCCGTATTGGATAGGACAGCGAAAAGCGAGGCACATAAGGCTCTCGACATAGGTTAACAGCTTCTAAACGACAACTTGTGAAACGTCAATTTTTCCTCGTTGCACTTTCCTTCCTCAGGCTTAGTTTTCGAGATAAACTGAATAAAACAACAAGAAGAAGTTAATTGAAGCGACATTATTTTCTTACCTGCAATAGTAAAGACAAATAAAGAGAATAAAAACCCGGAGACCACAATAGCTCTGAACAACACGGCTTCGCGATGTGTACTGATTATCCACGGCGGCACGTGTGCATCTCATGTTAACCGGAAGTGACGTCACCGGGATTTGGTAGAATTGATTTATCAATGAAATGATTGATGGAGATTTATTCATTCATGATTGATTCATCAATGAAATGAATCAATGATGAAATGGTATATAATAGCATAGCTTCACTTCAATTCATATCCGCAGTTCATATATGATTCATTTCATATACCATTTCGTCATTGATTCATTCCTCACGGGACCATTAGAACCCTCAAATGACCAGCTCCGTACGTCAGTGGCTTCATAGCTTAGTTGGTAAGAGCGTCGCACCGGAATCGCGAGGTCACGGGTTTATACCCCGTTGAAGTCCTGAATTTTTCAGGTTTCTTTATGCAATTGCAAAAAATGCTCTCATAACTGCGAAAATCATAGCTTCACTTTATTTCATATCCGCAGTTCATATATGATTCATTTCATATACCATTTCATCATTGATTTATTCCTCACGGGACCATTAGAACCCACAAATGACCAGTTCTCAACATCAGTACCAGTGGCTTCATAGCTCAGTTAGTTAGAGCGTTGCACCGGTATCGCGAGGTCGCGAGTTCAAACCCCGTTGAAGTCCTGAATTTTTAGGCTTTTTTACGCATTGTAAAAATTGCGTTTATAACTGCGAAGAACATAGCTTTACTTGATTTGATATCCGCAGTTCATATATGATTCATTTCATATACCATTTTATCATTGATTCATTCCTCACGGGACCATTAGAACCCACAAATTTACCAACTCTCAACATCAGTGGCTTCATAGCTCAGTTCGTTAGAGCGTCGCACCGGAATCTCGAAGTCACGGGTTCAAATCCTGTTAAAGTCCTTAATTTTTCAGGCCTCTCTACGCAATTGCAAAAATTGCTCTCATAACTGCGAAGATCATAGCTTCACTTGATTTCATATCCGCAGTTCATATATGATTCATTTCATATACCATTTTATCATTGATTTGATTATTCTTACCTTTCCGTAAATCGATAAGCCTCTAGATGACCAGATATTTATTAGTTTTTTAACTGAATCCAAACGCTCAATAAAATTCTTTTCTTTAAGCAGTTTCTGATTATATGTAAAATATACACCTAAAGCTTTTTTTGCCTCGTCAGGCCATTTAATACCAAACGGTTTTGCTTTATAATTTCGCAATGAACCAATCCACGTGCCTTCAGTTTTCGAACAATTAATCTTGACCCCGAAATAATTTCAAATGAATTTAATATTTCAGATAGCTTTATGGCCGAATCTGTGTCTGCAAGAACAGCCGTTGTGTCGTCAGCAAACTGTAAGGGCTTTGTTTCCTCGTTTCCAATGTTAATTCCTTTGATCGCTTCCTTTTGTCGAATGGCAATTGCTAAAATTTCCACCATAATTGTGAAAAGAAAAGGAGAAAGCGGGTCACCCTGCTCCAAGACTTGCTCAGTGGGTGTAGGTAGGATGAGTGACAGGGGTGATAATTCCTTTATCTCCTCCATTTCTTTGAGGCCACAGCGTTGTTTCCACCACTTGTTTGTGTGCCTTCTGTCTTCTTCTTGGTGGGAGGTTTGGATGGCCGAGTGCGTTTTGGAATCGGTACTAGTTGTTCTTTCTTGTCAGACATGATGTGGTTTCATGAAAAACAGTGAGCAAAAGCTGCGATTTTGCTTTGCTCCTCTGAAATCTCTCATTTTTTCTTCAACTCCAGAGCAGGACAGAGCTCTCCCCAAGCCAGAACATTTACCGATAAAACAATATACACACACAATCTCGTTAGCATAGCCCCGTTACCCTTGTCCAGCGGAACGGACGCTGAAGGCTCTGGAATAATCCAAAACCGGCACTAGAAAACTCTGATACCGGCTAAATAACTGCGCGTGCTTGAGGGGAGAAGGTTAGAAAAGCAACAAGAACACTTTTCACTCGCAAGACAGTACACGTGAGTATAACCAAATCTAATGCACTCGAAACCCTTAAACCGCGGAGAATCAAAAGTAACGAGAGACATTTTTTTTTAATCAAAAACAGATTTCAGTATCTGGTGTGTCACGCAAGTGACAATTGCAGTATTTTCAAAAACAAAAACGTTGCCGAACTCGTAAGTTGTAAAAGGATTTATTTCTTGATCAACCTCAAATAGATAAGAATCCAGAAGAAATCACGATTTTTGAGTTTAGAATTTGAAAATGCAAGGAAATGAAACCATTTTTCAACAGCCAATTTACTATGGCCTTTTTGGATTCGACCAGTTTCCTAATGATTCTGGGAAGGAGATTGCCGAACACAGTCCTATTATCTTATGCACCACACACTCGTTACACGAGCGTGTGCTCAAACACTTCCGAAAGTATTTTTCCCGCGAAAAAATTGTTCTTGAGCTAGGGTTGTGTTGAAACTCGCCCCATTTTTTTTTTAATTTATGCATGACCCTTTTTTTGACATTGTCATTGACGAAAAATCCCTCGTGTACGTACGTGACGTTTATCTTATTAGCCCAGCCCTAATTTATGCAACGTGGAAACGAGGGTCTTGGGTCTAAATGATCCCACACAACTACTGCTGTTATTTTGCATTTTTTTTTTTCAAACATTCGTTCTCAATTTATGATCCCAGCAAAACATTTTTCCCTTAATGGGGAGAACATTTCCCTCTGCATATTGAGAGAAGAGGAGAAGAGCAGGGCGTAGCAGTCTCCCAAGCTTTATTTATTTATTTATTTATTTATTTATTTATTTATTTTTTGAGAGGGCATTTATGTTATACGGCCGTGTTGCAGTTTACGGACGATTGAAGAGAAGCATTGGGTAAGAGAGAAACAGTTTCGGCAGTGGCACCAGATGTATAAGGTCTTGGGATTTTCCCTGCAGTTGATCCACTTATACGTTATCGTTGATAAACAACGAATCAAAATGAAAGAAAAAAGGTAGAAAAATAAAACTATCGCATATCTTATTCTTTTTTTTCCCTTTTTTATGTCATTTTCTCCTTTACTTGGACTTTGCCATTACAAAAAGTTCGTAAGTAGCCTTTCTTTTCCTTTTTGCTTTTTGTTTTTTTTTTCATACATATGTTGTTAATTTATAAATGCAACAAAACTTTCGGTCCTTAGTGGGCAAAACATTTTTTTCCTGTATATAGAAAGAGCCTGACTACAGAGTGTAGCAGTCGTCAAAGTTCTTTAAGGTCTCGCTATAGGTAAAATTGGGAGTCTCGCTTAATTTGTTTTATTTTATTTTATTATTATTATTTTTTCTTTTCCCATCCCTTGAATCGATTGGCTGTAAAGTATATTTTCGCAAAACAAATATCTGATTAATTAATTTTGAAAACCGCTTAAATTCCTTTTCTTTGTTTCCCGCCATAATCTGCGCGCTAAAAATAATTGAGGTATCATGTCTGTTGAGTTCTTCATCTCACAATGATTTTACAAACACAGTTTAATTTAAACGGAAAACATCCAACATTCAACATTCAACCTTTTACATAGAGCAAAAAGCAATATATATACATATTCTTAGATCCTAAAGGAATACTGGGGTAACAATGTAATTAAGGTCCTATTCAATCGGACAAAGCATCAAAGTTGTACACAATTGTACACAACGCTCAGTATACACAATACTGAATCAGTTCCACAACAACTTCCCCCTAGCCTAGCACGTTCTATTATAGGCGATTAGTTAAATTTAGGTTTCTTCTTGCGTCTAGACCTTCGCGGCCTATCCGGACCATACTCGTTACCAGTTGGCATCCTGGGGTTTCAACGTTTCCTTTTGGCTGATGTCTCCGCATTGCTTGACCTTTTGTCTTTCATCTGTGGAGAAGCTTTCTCCGCTCCACCATTTGAATGATCTCCGCTTTTAACTGATGGGGTTGGGGTTTCACCTGGCTCCACGTCCTCTGCTGAGATGTATCTTGGATGTAGCTGCTCAACATGCCTCCGCTATATTGGTCGCATTGGGTAGACCCTGACACAGACAGAACGAGCTCCAAGCACTTTGGTGACCACAGCAGGTACCCATCTTGGGTCTTTGTCTTGACGTGGACCGCAATAGAGAGCATAGCAAGAGGTCCAAATTGGGTACTGAGGATCTAACCGGCCTGCTAGTGTTTGCGCAGCTTTTGCAGCTTGCTTGCTCTGACGCTCTTGAGCCTGGTGAGCAGGAGACGGAATAAGAACATCTATGGCCGTTCTTATTTGACGACCATTCAAAAGCTCACTAGGAGAATAGCCACAAGGTAACGGTGTTCTCCAGT
The DNA here is from genome assembly GCF_036669925.1 of Montipora capricornis. Lineage (NCBI taxonomy): Eukaryota > Metazoa > Cnidaria > Anthozoa > Scleractinia > Acroporidae > Montipora > Montipora capricornis. The sequence continues at coordinate 1,735,045 of NC_090889.1, read as the reverse complement.
ACTGCATGATGAAACGCTGACGAGAGACTCTGGGGGTGTTTCCGACTTTGTCAGTGATCTTTTGAACGTCTGGATCAGCCTTTCTGCTGCTCCGGGTAATAGGGGGCTACTGTCAGATGTACGATCCCTCTTGACTTGCACCATTCCTGAAATTCCTCCGAAGTGAAAGTCGTTGCATTATCCGATACCAGGGTATGCGGATAAACGAAATGCGCAAAGTCCTCCTCCAGCAAGTCGATGGTAGCTTTGGAAGACGTAGAGCTGGTTTGAAGAATGCATGGGTAATTGGAATACCCATCCGTAAGTACCAACCAATTAGAACCTAGGAAATTGATAGCGTGGTCAACGTGCACTCGGCTCCAAGGTTTCTCTGGAAACATCCAAGGATGGACAGGAGATTTTGGAGGTTTGTTTTGATGTTCAGCACAAGGTTGACATGCCCGACTGACTTCCACAATACAGGAATCTATCCCCGGCCAGTAAACTGCCGTTCTTGCTAAGTGTTTCATACGCTGCATGCCGAAATGACCTAGGTGCAGAATCTCCAACACTTTTGGTTGCAGGCTGGCTGGTATCACCACACGAGCTCCGTAGAAAAGACACCCATTGGACACTGATAGGGAATCGCGAATCTTCTTGAATGCCTCTACTGTGTAAGCTGTGTCCCCAGTGCCATTACTTTCCTCGCGAACCTTTCCTAAAGGCCAACCCTCTCGAGTATAGCGTACTACAATCGCCAACACCCGGTCCTTTTCTGTTTCTTTCGGAAGTACTGTTGGGTCTCCTGGATTAAGCTGCAAACCAATGGTCTTGATGGAACAAATGCAATCTGTATCCGCCTTGCTTTCCCCTCCATCGAAACAAGAGTCGGGGCCAGCTGGCAAATGACTTAGTGCATCTGCATTTCCATGATCAGAAGTCTTCCTGTACTCTACTGTGTACTCGTACTGACTTAACATCAAAGCCCATCTTGCCAGACGATTAGCAGCTAATTGAGGAGTTGCCTTTGTGGGACCAAACAGAGAGAGCAAAGGTTTGTGATCTGTCACAAGAATAAACTTCCTTCCGTAGAGAAAATGGTCGAACTTTCTCAGTGTAAAAACAATTGATAATGCTTCTTTCTGTATCTGGATATAGTTTCGTTGCCTTTCGGAAAGAGTCTTTGGAGCGTTGGCAACTGGACGCTCTGAGCCATCTTCGTAACGATGGAAAAGTACAGCTCCGATTGCAACATTTGAAGCATCACAGGCTATTCTTATGGGTAGGAATGGGTCAAAGTGTGCAAGTACAGTGTCTTCACACAACAGAGATTTTACCGTGTCGAATGCTGCTTGTTCCTCTGCACCCCAAATCCACCGAGAATTTTTCTTAGTCAGCCGGTACAGCGGTTCCAAATGTGTGGACAGATTGGGCAGGAACTT
>NC_090889.1:1716124-1728624 GCF_036669925.1 Montipora capricornis | reverse complement strand
CTTGGACAAGAGAATAACAGGTTCTGTGGTGTCACAGGATCTGGGGATGGCATTCGACACTATCTGCCTCCACCTTCTTTTACAAGAGCCAAAAGCATATAAGGTCTTAGGATCTATCTTGGAATTTAACCCCGTATACGTGGTAATTAAAAAAAAAATCAAAATAAAATAAAAAGAAAGAAAAAAACAAACTGTCATTATGCATATATGCACTATTGATTAAAGGTACACTTTGCTTATTATATATTTTGTTATTTTCTGCAGTGTAAGTGGATCTGGGGAAGGCATTCGACACTATCTGCCTCCACCTTCTTTCACAAAAGCCAAAAGCATATAAGGTCTTAGGATCTCTCTTGGAATTTAACCCCGTATACGTTTATTGGTAATTGAAAAACGAATCAAAATAAAATAAAAAAAGAAAGAAAAACAAAACTATCGCCATGCATATACGCAGTATTGATTAAAGATACACATTACTTATCTTATTATTTGTTTTGTTCTTTTTCCATGTCATTTTCTCCTTTGCTTGGATTTTACCATTACAAAAAGTTGGTAAGTAGCCGTTATTTTCCTGTTTTGTTTTTTTTTTTTACACTTGTTAATTTTCAAATGCCGCAAAACTTTTAGCCTTATTGGGCAGAATTCTTTTTGGGCTGTATATGGAAGGAGGCTTACTACAGAATAAAGCACTCTTCAAAAATTTTAAAAGACATTTATAATGTGGGGCCTAATTATACTTTACTGAAAATTGGAGAAGCTTTGGAAAAGACAGTAACAGGTTCTGCGGTGTCACAGGATATGGGGAAGGCATACCACACTATCTGCTTCCACCTTTTTTTACAAAAGCCAAAAGCATATAAGGTCTTAGGCTCTCTCTTGGAGTTTAACCCCGTATACGTTTATTGGTGATAAAAAACGAATCAAAATGAAATAAAAAATGAAAGAAAAAAAAAAAAAAAAAACTATCGCCATGCATATACGAACTATTGATTAAGGATACACATTACTTATCTTATTATTTATTTTGTTCTTTTTTTATGTCACTTTCTCCTTTGCTTGGATTTTACCATTACAAAAAGGTTGTAAGTAGCCGTTATTTTCCCGTTTTGTTTTTTTTTTTTACACTTGTTAATTTTCAAATGCCGCAAAATGTTGAGCCTTAGTGGGCAGAATTTTCTTGGGCTGTATATGGAAGGAGGCTTACTACAGAATAAAGCACTCTTCAAAAATTTTAAAAGACATTTATAATGTGGGGCCTAATTATACTTTACTGAAAATTGGAGAAGCTTTGGAAAAGACAGTAACAGGTTCTGCGGTGTCACAGGATATGGGGAAGGCATACCACACTATCTGCTTCCACCTTTTTTTACAAAAGCCAAAAGCATATAAGGTCTTAGGCTCTCTCTTGGAGTTTAACCCCGTATACGTTTATTGGTGATTAAAAACAAATCAAAATGAAATAAAAAAAGAAAGAAAAAAAAAAAAATCTATCGCCATGCACATACGCAGTATTGATTAAAGATACACATTACTTATCTTATTATTTATTTTGTTCTTTTTCCTTGTTTTTTTCTCGTTTACTTGGATTTTACCATTACCAAAAGCTAGTAAGTAGCCGATATTTTCCTTTTTTTTTTTTTTTTTACACTGGTTAATTTTCAAAGGCAGCCAAACGTTTAGCCATAGTGGGCAGAATTTCTTTTCCTATATATAGAAGGAACCTGACTACAGAATGAAGCAGTCTTCAAAAATTCTAAAGGACATTTATATTGTGCGGCCTAATTATACTTTACTGAAAATTGGAGAAGCCTTGGACAAGAGAATAACAGGTTCTGTGGTGTCACAGGATCTGGGGATAGCATTCGACACTATCTGCCTCCACCTTCTTTTACAAGAGCCAAAAGCATATAAGGTCTTAGGATCTCTTTTGGAATCTAACCCCGTATACGTTTATTGGTAATTAAAAAACAAATCAAAATAAAATTAAAAAAGAAGGAAAAACAAAACTATCGCCATGCATATACGTAATATTGATTAAAGATACACATTACTTACCTTATTATTTATTTTGTTCTTTTTCCATGTCATTTTCTTCTTTACTTGTATTTTACCATTACAAAAAGATCGTAAGTAGCCGTTATTTTCCTTTTTTTTTACACTGGTTGTTAATTTTCAAAAGCAGCCAAACGTTTAGCCTTAGAGGGCAGAATGTTTTTTCCTGTACGTGGAAGGAGCCTGACTACAGAATGTAGCAGTCTTCAAAAATTTTAAGGGCCATTTATGCTGTGCGGCCTATTTATTCTTTACTGAAAATTGGAGAAGCTTTGGACAAAAGAGAAAAAGGTTCTGCGGTGTCACAGGATCTGGGGAAGGTATTCGACACTATCTGCCTCCACCTTCTTTTACAACACCCAAAAAAACATAAGGTCTTAGGATCTCTCTGGGAAGCTAACCCCATATACGTTTATTGGTAATAAAAAAAAAACGAAAGACAAACAAAACTATCGCCATGCATATATGCAGTAGTGATTAATTAAAGATACACATTACTTATCTTATTATTTATTTTGTTCTTTTTCCATGTTTTCTTCTTTACTTGGATATTACCATTACAAAAAGCTGGTTAGTAGCCGTTATTTTCCTGTTTTTTTTTTCCCATACATTTGTTTTTAATTTTCAAATGCAGCAAAACGTTTGTCCTTAGTGGGCAATTTTTTTTGTATAGAGAAGGAGCCTGACTACAGATATTAGCAATCTTTAAAGTTTTTAAAGGGCATTTATCTTGTGCGGCCTAATCATACTTTACCGAAAATTGGAGAAGCGTTGGACAATAGACAAAAAGGTTCTGGGGTGTCACAGGATCTGGGGAAGACACTCTACACTATATACCTCCATCTTCTTTTACAAAAGGCAAAAGCATACACTTGGAGAAGCTTTGGACATGAGAGAAAAGAGTTCTGCGATGTCACAGAATCTGGGGAAGGCATTCGACACTATCTGCATCCGCCTTCTTTTACAAAAGCCAAAAGCATATAAGGTCTTAGGATCTCTCTTGGAAGTTAACGCCGTATTCGTTTATTGATAATTGAAAAACGAATCAAAAGAAAGTAAAAAAAGAAAGACAAACAAAACTATCGCCATGCATAGACGCAGTTTTGATTAATTAAAGATACACATAACTTATCTTATTATTTATTTTGTTCTTTTTCCATGTTTTTTCTCCTTTACTTGGATATTACCATTACAAAAAGCTGGTCAGTAGCCGTTATATTCCTTTTTTTCCCCATACATTTGTTTTTAATTTTCAAATGCAGCAAAACGTTTGTCCTTAGTGGGCAGTTGTTTTTTTCTTGTATATAGAAGGAGCCTGACTACAGATTGTAGCAATCTTTCAAGTTTTTTAAGGGCATTTATCTTGTGCGGCCTAATCATACTTTACGGAAAAGTGGAGAAGCTTTGGACAATAGACAAAAAGGTTCTGGGGTGTCACAGGATCTGGGGAAGACACTCTAAACTATATACCTCCATCTTCTTTTACAAAAGGCAAAAGCATACAAGGTCTTAGGATCTCTCTTAAAAGTTAACCTCGTCTACGTTTATTGGTAATTGAAAAACGAATCAAAATAAAATAACAAACGAAAGACAAACAAACCTATCGCCATGCATATACGAACTATCGATTAAGGATACAAATTACTTATCTTATTATTTGTTTGTTCTTTTTCATGTTTTTCTCCTTTACTTGGATATTACCATTACAAAAAGATGGTTAGTAGCTGTTATTTTCATTTTTTTTTTCCCATACATTTGTTATTAATTTTCAAATGCAGCAAAACGTTTGTCCTTAGTGGGCAGGTTTTTTTTCGTATATAGAAGGAGCCTGACTACAGATTGTAGCAATCTTCAAAGTTTTATAAGGGCATTTATATTGTGCGGCCTAATCATACTTTACTGAAAATTGGAGAAGATTTGGACAACAGACAAAAAGGTTCTGTGGTGTCACGGGATCTGGGAAAGACACTCGACACTATATACCTCCATCTTCTTTTACAAAAGGCAAAAGCATACAAGGTCTTAGGATCTCTCTTGGAAGTTAACCTCGTATACGTTTATTGGTAATTGAAAAACGAATCAAAAGAAAACAAAAAGAAAAAAAAAAACTATCGCCATGCATATACGCAGTATTCATTAAAGATACACTTTACTTGTCTGATATAATTATCCATTTCTCTTTCTTTTTTTTTTGTTTTTCCATTGTCATGTTCCTCCTTACTTGGATTTTATAAAAACAAAAAGTGTGTAAGTAGCCGTTCTTTTTTTGTTTTTGTTTTTCTTTTGCATATATTTTGTTGTTAATTTATAAATGCAGCAATACTTTCGGCTTTAGTGGGCAGAATTTGTTTTTCCTGTATATAGAAGGAGCCTGACTACATAGTGTCCTAGTCTTTAAAGTTTTAAGGACATTTATGCTGTGCGGCCTATTTATACTTTACTGAAAATTTCAGAAGCTTTGGACAAGAGAGAAAAAGGTTCTGCGGTGTCACAGAATCTGGGGAAGGCATTCGACACTATCTGCCTCCGCCTTCTTTTACAAAAGCCAAAAGCATATAAGGTCTTAGGATCTCTCTTGGAAGTTAACGCCGTATTCGTTTATTGATAATTGAAAAACGAATCAAAAGAAAGTAAAAAAAGAAAGACAAACAAAACTATCGTCATGCATATACGCAGTTTTGATTAATTAAAGATACACATAACTTATCTTATTATTTATTTTGTTCTTTTCCCATGTTTTTTCTCCTTTACTTGGATATTATCATTACAAAAAGCTGGTCAGTAGCCGTTATATCCTTTTTTTTCCATACATTTGTTTTTAATTTTCAAATGCAGCAAAACGTTTGTCCTTAGTGGGCAGTTGTTTTTTTCTTGTATATAGAAGGAGCCTGACTACAGATTGTAGCAATCTTTCAAGTTTTTAAAGGGCATTTATCTTGTGCGGCCTAATCATACTTTACCGAAAATTGGAGAAGCTTTGGACAATAGACAAAAAGGTTCTGTGGTTTCACAGAATCTGGGGAAGACACTCTACACTATATATCTCCATCTTCTTTTACAAAAGGCAAAAGCATACAAGGTCTTAGGATCTCTCTTTGAAGTTAACCTCGTATACGTTTATTGGTAATTGCAAAACGAATCAAAAGAAAACAAAAAAACAAAAAAAAACAAAAAACTATCGCCATGCATATACGCAGTATTCATTAAAGATACACTTTACTTATCTTATATAATTATCCATTTCTTTTTTTTTTTGTTCTTTTTCCGTTGTCATGTTCCTCCTTACTTGGATTTTACCATAACAAAAAGGGCGTAAGTAGCCGTTCTTTTTTTGTTTTTGTTTTTCTTTTGCATATATTTGTTGTTAATTAGTGGGCAGAATTTGTTTTTCCTGTATATAGAAGGAGCCTGACTACGAAGTGTAGATCTTCAAAGTTTTAAGGGGCATTTATGTTGTGCGGCCTACTTATACTTTAGTGAAACTTTGAGAAGCTTTGGACAAGGGAGAAAAAGGTTCTGTGGTGTCACAGGATCTTGGGGAGGCATTTGACACTATAACAGGGAAAGGAAAGGAAAGGAAACTAACTTTATTTAAGTGTCTAGTCGTTCTAGCGCTGGACCACAAAGTGGGGACACTGTAAACTGAAATTAACAATGAAAGCAAATCAAGTCAAAGGTTGGTTTTCGTGGGAAGAGGAAACTGTAATACATATGACGCCGAGTCTGGGAATCGAACACGGGCCACATTGGAGGGAGGCGAGTGCTCTCACCACTACGCTTTATGTACCTCCATCTTCTTTACAGAAGCTGAAAGCATATAAGTTCTTAGGATCTTTCTTGGAATTTAACCCCGTATACGTTTATTGGTAATTAATAAACGAATCAAAATAAAATAAAAAACCTAAGACAAACAAAACTATCGCCATGCATATACCCAGTATTGATTAAAGATACACATTACTTATCTTATTATTTGTTTTGCTCTTTTTCCGTAAATTTTTTCCGTTGCTTGGACTTTACCATTACAAAAAGATGGTAAGTAGCCATTATTTTCCTGTTTTTTTTTTTTTTTACACCTGTTGTTAATTTTAAAATGCAGCAAAGCTTTTGGCCTTGTTGGGCAGAATTTTTTTTTCTGTATATAGAAGGAGCCTGACTACAGAATGTAGCAGTCTTTAAAAATATTAAAGGGCATTTATACTGTGCGGCCTAATTATACTTTACTGAAAATTGGAGAAGCTTTGGACAAGACAGAAAAGGGTTCTGCGGTGTCACAGAATCTGGGGGAGGCATTCGACACTATCTACCTCCACCTTGTTTTACAAAAGCCAAAAGCATATGAGGTCTTAGGATCTCTCTTGGAAGTTAACCTCGTATACTTTTATTGGTAATTAAAAAACGAATCAAAAGAAAACAAGAAGAAAAAATAAATTATCGCCATGCATATACGCAGTATTGATTAATTAAACATACACATTACTTCTCTTATTATTTATTTTGTTGTTTTTCCATGTCATCTTCTTTTTTACTTGGACTTTACCATAACAAAAAGATTGTAAGTAGTTATTATTTTCCTGTTTTTTTTTTTTTTTTTTTTTTTTTTTTTTACACTCGTTGTTAATTTTCAAATGCAGCCAAACGTTTAGCCGTAGTGGGCAGATCCTTTTTTTGCTGTATGTAGAAGGAGCCTGACTACGGAATGTAGCAGTCTTAAAAAATTTTAAAGGGCATTTATACTGTGCGGCCTAATTATACTTTACTGAAAATTGGAGAAGCATTGGACAAGAGAGAAAAAGGTTATGCGGTGTCACAGGATCTGGGGAAGGTATTCGACACTATCTGCCTCCACCTTCTTTTACAAAAGCAAAAAGCATATAAGGTCTTAGGATCTCTCTGGGAAGCTAACCCCATATACGTCTATTGGTAATACAAAAAACGAATCAAAATAAAATATAAAAACGAAAGACAAACAAAACTATCGCCATGCATATATGCAGTATTGATTAATTAAAGATACACATTACTTATCTTATTATTCATTTTGTTCTTTTTCCATGTTTTTTCTTCTTTACTTGGATATTACCATTACAAAAGCTGGTTAGTAGCCGTTATTTTCCTGTTTTTTTTTTCCCATACATTTGTTTTTAATTTTCAAATGCAGCAAAACGTTTGTCCTTAGGGGGCAGTTTTTTTTCTTATATATAGAAGGAGCCTGACTACGTATTGTAGCAATCTTCAAAGTTTTATAAGGGCATTTATCTTGTACGTCCTAATCATACTTTACTGAAAATTGGAGAAGCTTTGGACAATAGACAAAAAGGTTCTGTGGTGTCACAGGATCTTGGGAAGAAACTATACACTATATACCTCCATCTTCTTTTACAAAAGGCAAAAGCATACAAGGTCTTAGGATCTCTCTTGGAAGTTAACCTCGTATACGTTTATTGGTAATTAAAAGGCGAATCAAACGAAAACAAAAAGAAAAACAAAACTATCGCCATGCATATACGCAGTATTGATTAAAGATACACATTACTTATCTTATCATTTATTTTGTTCTTTTTCCCTGTCTTTTTCTCGTTTACTTGGATTTAACCATTACAAAAAGTTTGTAAGTAGCCGTTATTTTCCTGTTTTGTTTTTTTTTAATTTTATTTTAACTCTTGTTGTTAATTTTCAAATGCAGCCAAACGTTTAGCGGTAGTGGGCAGATCTTTTTTCTTGTATATAAAAGGAGCTTGACTACAGATTGTAGCAATCTTCAAAGTTTTTGAAGGGCATTTATGGTGTGCGGCCTAATCATACTTTACTGAAAATTGGAGAAGCTTTGTACGATAGACGAAAAGGTTCTGCGGTGTTACAGGATCTGAGGAAGACACTCGACACTATATACCTCCATCTTCTTGTACAAAAGCCAAAAGCATACAAGGTTTTAGGATCTCTCTTTGAACTTAACCCCGAATACGTTTATTGGTAATTTAAAAACGAATCAAAATAAAATAAAAAGACGAAAGACAAACAAATCTATCGCCATGCATATACGCAGTATTAATTAAAGATACACATTACTTATCTTGTTATTTATTTTGTTCATTTTCCATGTTTTTTCTCCTTTACTTGGATATTACCATTACAAAAAGATGGTTAGTAGCTGTTATTTTCATTTTTTTTTTCCATACATTTGTTATTAATTTTCAAATGCAGCAAACGTTTGTCCTTAGTGGGCAGGTTTTTTTTCTTGTATATAGAAGGAGCCTGACTACAGATTGTAGCAATCTTCAAAGTTTTATAAGGGCATTTATATTGTGCGGCCTAATCATACTTTACTGAAAATTGGAGAAGATTTGGACAACAGACAAAAAGGTTCTGTGGTGTCACTGGATCTGGGAAAGACACTCGACACTATATACCTCCATCTTCTTTTACAAAAGGCAAAAGCATACAAGGTCTTAGGATCTCTCTTGGAAATTAACCTCGTATACGTTTATTGGTAATTGAAAAACGAATCAAAAGAAAACAAAAAGAAAAAAAAAAAAAAAACTATCGCCATGCATATATGCAGTATTCATTAAAGATACACTTTACTTATCTTATATAGTTATTCTTTTTTTTTTTTTTTCTTTTCCATTGTCATTTTCCTCCTTACTTAGGTTTTACCATAATGAAAAGGGGCTATGTAGCCGTTCTTTTTTTTGTTTTTGTTTTTTTCTTTGCATACATTTGTTGTTAATTCATAAACGCAGCAATACTTTCGGCCTTAGTAGGCAGAATTTGTTTTTCCTGTATATAGAAGGAGCCTGACTACGTAGTGTAGCAGTCTTCAAAGTTTTAAGAGGCATTTATGTTGTGCGGCCTAATTATACTTTAGTGAAACTTTGAAAAGCTTTGGACAAGCCAGGAAAGGTTCTGTGGTGTCACAGTATCTTGGGAAGGCATTTGACACTATAAAAAAGAAAGGAAAAAAAAGGAAAGGAAACGAACTTTATTTATGTGTCTAGTCGTTCTAGCGCTGGACCACTAAGTGGGGACACTGTAAACTGAAATTAACAATGAAAGCAAATCAAGTCAAAGGTTGGTTTTCGTGGAGAGAGGAAACTGTAGTACATATGACGCTGCATCTGGGAATCGAACGCGGGCCACATTGGTGGGAGGCGAGTGCTCTCGCCACTATGCTTCATTTGCCTCCATCTTCTTTTACAAAAGCTGAAAGCATATACGGTCTTAGGATCTCTCTTGGAATTTAACAGCTTATACGTCATTGCAAAAAGACCGTTGTCAATTTAGGATCGCTGAAAACGTTTGGTCCGAGGCGGCAGAAAATTTTTCCTGAATATTGAGATGAGACTGAGTAGGCACCGCGGAAATACGTTTTTTGGGGGCGCGCTGCAGTGTTTTTCTGGTCAGCGGCACACCTTAACAAAAACACAAAATTCCTGCAATTTTAAAATGGTTTCGCCATGATTCTTGTCGACAGAGCAAAAAGTTAAAACTTAGAGCACAGGTAGCCCAAGCTCGATATATGAGCAGCTCTTTATTTGATGACCTTTGCATTGTTACGTGACTCGAGCGATTTGCATATTTGTAAGGATTTGTATGGGGAAAATAACGATTGTTTCTGTGACCTATGAAAATGTAGCGATTTAAATAAAAATGGTCTTACCTTACTTTAGTTGAGTGTTTTTTTCCCTCCTGTGTGGTCTTTGAGCCGATTTACGGCCATTCCTGTTAGTTTTAGAGGAACCGGTTTGCTCCCTCTATATATACTTCCCAAGGTTGGGTACTCTCAAGAAGCAGTCGATCCGATCCGCCGAAGGAAAACGGCCAGTATCGCGTAACCATATCGTGGGCTCAAGCTTGGAGCTCACCGAGGTCAGCGGCTTTTTTTTTTAAGTTGACTGCTGAACATGTACCGGTTTTCGATTTGATTGCAGGCTCAACCCAGGTTAACTCACCTGAACATAAGCGAGGCTTCATTTTTCGCGCGCTTTCTGGGGCTCGACCAGGCTACGAGGCCATACTACATTAACGTAAGTTCTTACAAAGTCAACGCTTTTCGTGTTCAGGTGGAAATCGGTTTGGTTTTCTTTCTGCTTTTTTCGCTGGTTTTAATCCAGTTTGGCATATCGTGATATCTGTGGTCCACACTGATGGCTACGCAGTTATTCAAGCTAAGCATCGGTGGGATGTAAACTCGAAGCTGAGTGTTTTTTTTAAATTTGCTTACAGCCTCTTTTTTCTCTGTATTGCAATTTTTGGCATATCTTTAGAAGGTCTGATAAGGTGATGATGCCTGGAGGACCTATGTCTAGAACAGAAACCAAGTTAGAGCGAAAGAGAACGATAACGGAAAAACAAAATACCAGTAATAGCTCTTCCTTTGCGGTAGAAGTTACTCCCCAAATTATTTCCTTGGGCACTAAACCGTTTTTTTTTTTTTAACGGATGCGTTATTTAAAGTGGATGCGATGTTTATATGTTTTTTGCTATAAAAGCTAAAGATCTAACTGTGTTAACAAAGATTTTTTTTTTTTGTTGTGATTCTTATATTTAGTTGAAAGTCCTCGAGAAGGTTTTTAGCAAATGACACAAGTCGCATAAAGTGAACAGTTGTTTTCGGGTAGAAAATTTTGTGAAACAAATTATTTTTATTTTGCTAGGCAAAGACAAACCAGAACTGAGAAAGGCATGTAATACTGTTTATAAAGTGTTGGGTCAAGAGCATGTTAAGAGCATCATAAGCTTGTAGCCAAGTTTCTCATCTGTTCTTTTTTAAGTTGTCCCCAGTCCCTCAAATTCCATATTTTTCTTTTCATTTCTTTTCTTTTCTTCTTTTTTTTGTGGTAGTGCACTACACACTATGTCACCGGGTTGTAAGAGTGTAAGTCCGTGGTGACAATAGGGCCGCACTGCGCGCATAACTCAAAAACGTAAACAGATCTGTTGGAAGCGTGCTTGAGTTTCGACATAATGAGCCCCTAAAATCGGCAAGAATTTGTAACGCTCATAAATAATAAAGCAGCTGCTATTTTCAAAACGATGGAATTACCTGGATTAATAGCCTCGCCTCGAGTTATGGTCAAATTTATTTCTCAGCTGGAATGCAATATACCTTGTCAGAGGTAAAAATTAATAATGTACGGAAATAATATATGCATTTCATTCGACGCGACACTGGTGCGACGGATAAACTGATGACGCTTTAAAGATATTTTATCCGTCCTCTTAAGACGGATAAAGCGTCTCGGACGAATTTAATTTAATAGAAGAATTGAACTCGTTTTAGACGTCGCTTTATCGTCGAATTCATTTTAAAGTAGGACCTGGAATTAAATTCGTCTGAATTAAGTTCGACGGAAGCCCGACGTTTTTTTATGTTTAAGGCGAATGGCTGGCCCCTCTGTAGGGTGAGTGCAATGGCCACCAGACATAACGAGTACTCCGTCAAACTTAACGGTTCACCTTAAACGGGGGTGTACCAACACGCCAACTTCGCCGAGGAATCGAACCCCGCCCCTACCAACAATGAACAAAAGACAAACAGACAAACAAAGAATTGCATCTAGGAGATGCCTCGTCTGACTTACACTCCTAAATGACAATTCGACAGAAACAACAAGAAAGACTCAAAGACAACTGGACAAAACAAAACAAGCACGAAAAGAGTGAAAGGCGACCAATAAAAGCCCGCCCGTCAACCGACTCATCCAACGCCAAGACATTGGTTCACCCCAGAAAAACGGCCAGGGCACGGAAGCGCAACACAAAAAGAGATACTAAATGACGATAGCGTGACGTAAAAACTAGGCCTTGGAAAGCTGTCAGATGCTTAGCGTGCGCGCCTAAACTTGTGGTGTAAAAGAAATTGTATGGGAACTTGAAAATGGTCAACATGTCAGCCACGACGCCAATGTTTCTCGATTCCCTTTTATCCTTCTTCAATCTTTCTGGGTTTAGAATTTTACTAGTAAACACATGTCTTCTCGGGGGCTATTTACCTAAGACAACTACAATGGCACTATAATGATGATACCAAGAGAAAATTTAACGGTACTAAAACAATATCGTGTACTATTAGAGCTACATATTACGCAAAGATAACTTGATTCTCACGGAAGACAAAACTCAGCTCAGTTGACAATTATACAGCCCTGTGTTACTGCACTACCAAATGTATGTTTATGTTCCCCTTTTGTTTTTTTTTTGTTTTGTATTTTATTATTTTCACAAGTTCCATGATGTAACACCATCCTAGTTGTAATCAGTCCGTCTCTTTCAACTGAAGGTCGTCTTTTTCAACCGTAGGTACTTATTAAAATCTGTTCTCGTAAAATTAGAGGGAAATCTCACTAGCTTAGCTTAGCTTGTGTTATCGGAAGTTTGTGTAAAGCACTAAAACGTTATTTAAGTGTTGGAGCACATCATGTTTGAACTTCGTCCTTTCTTGGTTG
>NC_090889.1:1698624-1708624 GCF_036669925.1 Montipora capricornis | reverse complement strand
GAGCTCAAGCTTGGAGCTCACCGCGGTCAGCAGGTTTTTTTTAAAGTTGACCGCTGACCAGGTAATGGTTTTCGATTTGATTGCAGGCTGAACCCAGGTTAACTCACCTGAACATAAGCGAGGCTTCATTTTTCGCGCGCTTTCTGTGGCTCGACGCGGCTACGAGGCCATACTACATCAACGAAAGTTCTTACAAAGTCAACGCTTTTCGTGTTCAGGTGGAAAACGGTTTGGTTTTCTTTCTGCATTTTTCGCTGGTTTTAATCCAGTTTGACATTTCGTGATATCTGTGGTCAACACTGGTGGCTACACGGTTATTCAAGTCAAGCATCGGCGGGATGTAAACTTAAAGCTGAGAGTTTATTTTTAATTTGCTGAGAGCCTCTTTTTTCTCTGTATTGCAATTTTTCGCATATCTTTAGAAGCTCTGATAAGGTTACATGATGCCTGGAGGACCTATGTCTAGAACAGAAACCAAATCAGAGCGAAAGAGAACGATAACGGAAAAACAGAATACCAGTAATAGCTCTTCCTTTGCGGTGGAAGTTACTCCCCAAATTATTTCCTTGGGCACTAAACCGTACGTTATTTTTACGGATGCGTTATTTAAAGTGGATGCGATGTTTATAAGTTTTTTGCTATAAAAGCTGAAGATATAACTGCGTTAACACAGATTTTTTTGTTGTTGTGATTCTTATATTTAGTTGAAAGTCCTCGAGAAGGTTTTTAGCAAATGACACAAGTCGCATAAAGTGAAGAGTTGTTTTCGGGTAGAAAATTTTGTGAAACAAATTATTTTTATTTTGCTAGGCAAAGACAAACCAGAACTGAGAAAGGCATGTAATACTGTTTATAAAGTGTTGGGTCAAGAGCATGTTAAGAGCTTCATAAGCTTGTAGCCAAGTTTTTCATCTGTTCTTTTTTAAGTTGTCCCCAGTCCCTCAAATTCCATATTTTTCTTTTCTTTTCTTTTCTTTCGTGGTAGTCCACTACATACTATGTCACCGGGTTGTAAGAGTGTAAGTCCGTGGTGACAATAGGGCCGCACTGCGCGCATAACTGAAAAACGTAAACAGATTTGTTCGAAGCGTGCTTGAGTTTCGATATAATGAGCCCCTAAAATCGGCAAGAATTTGTAACGCTCATAAATAATAAAGCACCTGCTATTTCCAAAACGCTGGAATTACCTGGATTAATAACCTCGCCTCGAGTTTTGGTCGAATATTTTTCTCAGCCGGAATGCAATATACCTTGTCAGAGGTAAAAATTAATAATGTACGGAAATAATATATGCATTTCATTCGACGCGACACTGGTGCGACGGATAAACTGATGACGCTTTAAAGATATTTTATCCGTCCTCTTAAGACGGATAAAGCGTCTCGGACGAATTTAATTTAACAGACTAATTGAACTCGTTTTAGACGTCGCTTTATCGTCGAATTTATTTTAAAGTAGGACCTGGAATTAAATTCGTCTGAATTAAGTTCGAAGGTAGCCCGACGTTTTTTTATGTTTAAGGCGAATGGCTGGCCCCTCTGTAGGGTGAGTGCAATGGCCACCAGACATAACGAGTACTCCGTCAAACTTAACGGTTCGCCTTAAAACGGGAGTGCACCAACACGCCAACTTCGCAGAGGAATCGAACCCCGCCCCTACCAACAATGAACAAAAGACAAACAGAAAAACGAAGAATTGCATCGAGGAGATGCCTGGTCTGACTTACACTCCTAAATGACAATTCGACAGAAACAACAAGAAAGACTCAAAGACAACTGGACAAAACAAAACAAGCACGAACCAGCACAAGGGTGAAAGGCGACCAATAAAAGGCCGCCCGTCAACCGACTCATCCAACGCCAAGACATTGGTTCACCCCTGAAAAAACGGCCAGGGCACGCAAGCGCAACACAAAAAGAGATACTAAATGACGATAGCGTGACGTATAAACTAGGCCTTGGAAAGTTGTCAGATGCTCAGCTTGCGCGCTTAAAATTGTGGTGTAAAAGAAATTGTATGGGAACTTGAAAATGGTCAACATGTCAGCCACGACGCCAATGTTTCTCGATTCCCTTTTATCCTTCTTCAATCTTTCTGGGTTTAGAATTTTACTAGTAAACACATGTCTTCTCGGGGGCTATTTACCTAAGACAACTACAATGGCACTATAATGATGGTACCAAGAGAAAATTTAAGGGTACCAAACCAATATCGTGTACTATTAGAGCTACATATTACGCAAAGATAACTTGATTCTCCCGGAAAACAAAACTCAGCTCAGTTGACAATTATACAGCGCTGTGTTACTGCACTACCAAACGTATGTTTATGTTTCCTTTTTGTTTTTTTTTTTGTTTTTTATTTTTATTATTTTCACAAGTTCCATGATGTAACACCATCCTAGTTGTAATCAGTCCGTGTCTTTCAACTGAAGGTCGTCTTTTTGTAATGTAATGTAATGTTATTCATTATTTAGACACGGAGAATCATCAGTTAAGTTAATAATTAAAAACTAAAACTTGTACAACTGCTTTACATGATTGCCGTGTGGGAATCCGATATCTCAGATGCTTTCTTAATACCCCGTTTAAACTGCCTAATAGAACAAACGCTATAAAAATCTTGGGGCAAGTTGATACACAAACAGGCCCCGCTGTACCAAAAACATCGTTATAAGTAATAAGTATTAGGCAAGGGCAGCGAAAGCTTTCCTTCAAGATTTCTTAGGTTATAATCATTAACGTGGCGTTCAGTGAAGAGACACTAAAGATAGTCTGGGGCAAGTTCATTCAATGTTTTAAACATAATTAAAGCTTTCTGCTTTTTACGACGAAGAGACAGCTTCTCCCACCTAAGCATCGCGAGAAGGAGGTTGGAGCTCGTATGAAATGGTGATTGAGTAATTACTCTGGCAGCGCGATTTTGTAATTTTTGTAATTTGTCACTCAAACAGCCACTCATACCATCCCATACCGGGCTGCAGTAATCAAAATGTGGTAATATTTAAGCATTATAAATTTGAACTGCGACATCCGTCGGAATAAAAGGTCGTACACGTTTCAATGCACCAATGGCTGAAGAGACTTTCTTGCTTATCTCGTCAACGTGTTTAGACCAAGAGAGTTGTGCATCAGTGATAAGACCCAGAGATTTAATATGGTCAACTCTCTTTATCGTCCTGTCATCGATACTTATATTAATCTCCTCACATTGGGTATTCAATCTCTGCCTAGATCCGATTATCATTAGCTCAGTTTTGGCCACATTTAAACTTAATTTGTTGGCTCTCAGACAACAGGTAAAATTGTTAAGTTCAGAAGTCACTGCTACTTTAAGATCGGCTACCGTTTTTGCAGATAAGGTTATACTGGTGTCATCAGCAAACATTCTCGGCGCAGCAACCCACAGGCAGTTAGGGAGATCGTTAATGTACATCAAAAAAAGCAAGGGACCCAGGATGCTACCCTGCGATACGCCACAAGTAACAGTGCTGGCAGTTCACAGATTTCCATTTACATTACACCTTTGGGTCCGATTACTTAGGTATGACTGAAACCACTTAGCAGTTGCCTGGTCAGCACCAAAGTAAGACAAATTACTTAAAATAATTTCGTGATCAATTGTGTCGAAAGCTTTTTTAAGAGGCTGTCCGCGTAAGAACGGATAAGGCAAATTTCCGCACTTCACCGATTTCCTTGATATTTTCAGTGATTGTCGACTACCCTATCCCATATACAAATATCGCATTTACTTTGATCAAGTCCATGCTTTTCATTTTTTTAGAGGACTGTTTCCGAGGTGACCTCTGAACTCCACAACTTGCCGTCTGTAACACCTTCGATCTAGGTGCAAATATCGCACACCAGAAAAGCTCTGCTTTTTATTATGGAAAGCTGATTATTTTATATTTTTAAGAGTAACTCTTTTTTAATGCATCACAGGTTCAACGATTGAGTTCTACAAAATAATTACTGAGTTATGAATTTTTCAAAATACCTTATCTTGAGCCGAGAATGTTTTGAGGCGGAAGGTACCTGCGTTTGAAAGCTATTTTCTCAGATGTGGGACGTGATCTAGAGCTAAGACTACTACAGCTGGAAAGTACTTATACAAGGCTAACACGTCATAGAATAAAACTTTTGGGCACTCGCTTGCGGGCGCCGTAAAAGGGTTCGTTAATTTCACAATTATTCGGCGCCATTTTGACATAAAAGGAACCGCCGTTCCAACTATTTTTTGATCGCAAGTTTGAGAAACATCCTTCTCTCGAGAAAATATTTATATAGATAAGTAAATTACTTCATCCTAAATGCCGTTCAACCTTCAAGATCTTGCATGTATGAAAATTGGCCTGTTTGTGAAAAATAAACAAGAGAAGACAAGGGAGACTCTTCGTCTACATATTCACTTATGCAAATTAGCAACCAAGCTTGTGACATTTTTGCATATACGGAGGCCATTTTGATTTCTATTGTTTCGAAAGAAATTATGGGATGCTCAGGGAGCAAATTAATATGTATTTGCCCCCTGAACATCCCATAATAGCTATTTGAAACAATAGAAATCAAAATGGCCGCTGTATCTGCAAAAAGGTCTCTGTCTTCTTCAAAACGTTAGTCATAAATGAGAGGCATTTTTGAGAGGACAAAATTCATTGATATGTGTATGGCCAGGTTTTTTAGGGTTGCCAAGAAAAAAAATGTCCTCCATCTACTCAGATTGTTCGTTCCACGAACTCTTTAAAACGCCATGTGGGTCTAGTAGGGACGAACTTGCGCATGTTTTGCTATCAGATTGCAATGCAGACATATCTGCCCCTGCCCATTTGGCTAGCTGCCACTTGTCGAAGTGTAGTGACGTTACAGAGGTTAAACTGATCATTTCAAGAGCGGGAATCCAGCACTTGTCAAGTTCTCAACTGAAGGGATGGACCATCTGCCCCAGGCACAGACATCTACTGGGACGATTTTGGCGTGGTCCAAGATCCTGCCAATACCCTGACCACACAGGAAAAATTGCAAGTGTGAAGGGCAGCCACGTCATTACCTTCCAAATGGCCGACGAAATAAAGCTTATTTTTCAAAGAAATACTGCGGTCGGATCGCGTAAGTACACTTTGGCCTCGGTTAATTCTTGTGGCAAGTGATATTTCAGGCTTCAGTTGTTGTTGCTGTTTTTCATTGGTGTATACCTAAAACTAAAATGTACTTCTTTTTAATTACTGTCTAGCAACCTATACCAACTATATACTCTCTAGCCTGAATGGCAAACAATATTGGAGAATATAAAACCAGTGCTGGGCTGCACGTACCATAGTGTGAACTCCTCCGCATAGTTTGTCCCTTTCTGAGTCTTTCTACTACCATTCAGGAATAGTTTCCTGTTATTTATCGTACGCATTGTTGTTATTATTTACACATAGCTATCTGCACGACTTGCCGTAAGAAGCATGCTGAGCGACTGGCGGCAACTGGATGGCAGAGCTCTGCTAAAGTCTTGTCTAACCAGGAAGAAGCGGATACTGAGAGGTTTGTTGATTATGTTTATTGCGTTTGAGGTCCTAGACCACGGAAGCAGCTAATTTAGTGCCAAGTCACGTGCTGAGAGCGAGCAGTTAAGGCAAAGATCACTCAATTTGCGTGGACCCCTTTTTCTATCATGATGCGTAAGACATTGAATGATATGACACCAGAATTTCTGCAATCAAGGTTTGTTTATGGTGACAATCAAAGTGCTTACCATTTAAGGAATACTGAAAACAAATTAGTTTTTCCACAACCGCACCCTGATTATTTGAAAAGAAGTTTTTCGTGCAGAGAAATAGTTAAGCAGGCCATTCTGGAATGTTGAAGAAATTAAAGGATTAAATTAAAGGAAATGTACTATAATAATTATTTAACTGCAGTAAATCTGTAATGTGACCTGCCCAACTGATGAATTGTGATGATTTTCATTTTCCGATATGGCACTAAGAAGTCCTCTTGCAAAATTTACATACTGACCCGCTTCAACCCAGACCTAAACAAACATAGTTCCTCCCTCTTTGCAAATGGAAAATAGCCTTGAACCCCCTTGTCTCTCCCCTCCTCTCTACATAAACCGCTCCCTTAATGCCCCTCTTCAGTAATACGGTTAACATGTTTTATAAATCCGCGCCTATACCTCACGGTAAAATAAATGATATTTCGATCCTCCAGAGTTGCTAAAGCTGAAGCAAGAACAGCCATACGAGCACATGCTGCTGAAATGCAGACAACGCCATTTCGCCAGTTCCCCACGCCTGCCTCGAACCCTCATTCCAGTCCTTCTTGGAGTCCTGTCTTGATTCCCGAAGTAGACTCCGGTCATAGACCTGAATTAGTCAGCACCTATAACGCTGCGATGGACGAGGTTGCAAGAAATATTCCTTGCGAAAGAAAACCTCTAAAATCACAGCTTGTCTCATGGGAAAAATGTACTTCAGAACAGCGACAGTGCTTCATCGAAAAGGCCAAAGAAGACTCCATGCTTGTGTGTGAAGTGATAGCCCGAAACTACGGGAAGGTGCTTTTCAATGCCATGGCCACCTTAGGAGAAATGGATGACGTAGCAGAAGCCGATGATGTGCTCAAAGCCTTGATGAGCGCTTACAAGAATGCTAAAACCAAAAGCACCAAGACGCAAATTCTCAGCCTATATGCGTACAAGTATTCGGTGAGCACACTGAAGAAACTTCACGCACCATATGGAAAACTGTCTACACGTCAGATACAGAGAGCGCGGTGTCATGCAAGAGCGATAGGTCCAAGCTTGGCTCCTGAGGAGAAGAAATACCATCGTGTCCGCATTGATATGAGCAAAGTTGATCATTTCGTTGAGTTTATTAATCGCCCGTACTTTTAATCCTACGGAACAAAGTTACTTAAGCTAGACAGTGGCCATACAATGGAGATGCCAAACGTTGTCCGTACAGTAACTTGTTCTGCAATGATTAGTCAGTACATGCAGTTCTGTCAGGAGGAGAGATTTGAACCTCTAAGTCGCACTACCCTCTTCAAGATTCTGGAAGTAAGACAAGCTTCGCAGCGAAAGTCTTTACAAGGCCTCGACAATACGGCCGCCGATGGCTCTGCAGGTTTCCATAAAATTGAATCGATAGTCGATGATCTAGAGAAAGGAGGGATGGACAGGCAATGGTGCACTGAAATCAAGGAAAGGCTAAGGAATGGGAAACGCTATTTGAAAACCAATTTTCGTGTTCATTGCAACCCTGAGGAAGCATTTTGTCCTGATCATTGTCTCAAGTTCGCACTTAGTGACGAACAAGATCCTGACTTCCAAGAGAAATGCTCCCATCAACACACAGAAAGCTGCAGTGACTGGCAATACCTTCGAAACGCATTCGATGAAGTCGAAGATAGAATTCAAAGTGCCCTGTGGATTCCTTACAGCAATGAACAACGAGATCTGCTATACGACTTCAAGCTGGCAAAGGCAGATATCTTGCACTGGAAGGCGCATGTTGTTCGTTCCGTTAACCAAGAAAAGCAAGATCAAATGAAGATGATAAGTGTGAATCCAAATTGTGCGCTGATAATAATGGATTAGGCGATGAAGTTTCTTCAGCTTAGATATCGAGAAAAACAGTCCGACTGGTTCGGTAAGAAAGGATTGAGTTGGCACATATCGACGGTGATCACAGGCGATCTTGACGTCAGTGGAAAGCTGGAGATGCAGTCATATGCCCATCTGTTTGATGCATGCCAACAGGATTGGTTCGCTGTGTGTTCTATTCTAGAAACCACATTAGGAGAACTTACGGTCAAGAAGCCTCACATCACCCAAGTTTATTTGAGATCAGATGAAGCTGGTTGCTACCATAATAATTCTCTAATCGCTGCAACAAGGAGCGTTGGTGAACGGGTTGGTGTAGACGTTTGTCGCTATGACTTTTCTGAACCGCAATATGGCAAAGACGTTTGTGATCGGATCTTGTGCCCCATGAAAACATGCATCCGCCGTTTCTGCGACGAAGGACACGACATTCTGACAGCGGGGGACATGAGAAGTGCACTATCTGAACGACCAGTGAAGGGTACCTCCGCGTGTGTTTGTGAGGTTGATGAAGCGAAGTTAACCCTAGAAGTGAGCAAAATAGATGGTTTCAGCAAACTGCACAACGTCCAGATTGACGAGAAAACTATTCGTGTGTGGAAGTCCTACAGAATTGGGCGCGGCAAGGAAATCTCATTCGACCAGCTGGTGACAAAAGATCAAGGGGACACCTGTCTCATAGTTAAGGAAGAGTTTTTCCCTTTTCATAATTCACGTGTACACCAAAGCAGAGATTCTGTGGCGGAGGATTCAGATGAAGACAATCGTCATCACGATTTGGACAATTCGGACATTGAAATTGTTGACTGTTCGGAGCCTGGGTGTGGGAAGAGTTTTCAGCTGTTTTCACAACTTGAAGCGCATTTAGATGTAGGGGATCACTGCGTTGAGGCTGAAAGACAGTCAGAAACGCTTTACGATACGATTCGTAGAGATTGTAATGGGTGGAGAGAGTCAACATCACTGAAGATGAACCTTGCGAACCTGTCCACCAGAGTGAAAGTGAACCGGCGCCCACCACGAGCTGTGTTATTATGGGCTGGGCCCTAACCAAACAACGAGCAGGATCAACTAGATTCCCCGAGAAAGTTAAAAACTACCTGACGGCAAAGTTTGACCTCGGAGAACAGTCAGGGCTAAAAGCTGACCCGCAGCAAGTTTCCAATGACATGCGGAAGGCAAGAGATGAGCAGAACAGAAGGTTATTTGAGCGAGAAGAGTGGTTGACTAAAAACCAAGTGCAAGGGTTTTTTTCACGCCTGTCTGCAAACAGAAGAAGACAACAAGCACCCTCACCTGAAGGTGAGCAAAGTTCAAAGGAACTCTTTCTAGAGGAAGAAGAAGAAGAGCGACAGCGGCTGATGGAGCACATCTCAGAGGAACTGAGGCCGCAGCATCCCCTTTCATACGACGCCTTCAACTTGTGCGAGTGTGCGAAGAAAAATAAGCTGCATCAATTTAACGTGACACTGCTCAAGGATATCTTGCGCCATTATGAAGTACCATTTAAATCAAGAGACAGAAAAAAGGACCTGATAGATCTATTGATGTCATTTTTTCAGGAATGCAAATGCTTTAATTAGAGCACTACTGGCATGTAAGGCCATTCAAATCTCAACAAGTTACATCGTCTGGAAATAAGGAGGCAAAACCAATGCAAACTGAACTGTTTTTGTGCGTGTGTGTGTGTTTTGTATTTTTCATTTTTTGATGAATGACTAATAGTTGTAAAGCCATTTGTTGGGTACTGATTGAACCCTTTCAACCTCGTTGAACTCACCATCTAACTTTCTTTAGGGTTTATTAGGGAAGCCATGGCCTCACACGTCTTTTCCACGGGTCGTCTAATCCAGACCGCGCCCTGTTTTCTCAAAGACTCGTTTGCCGACATGCCGTAAACGTTCAAATTAAAGACGCAAACTACAGCAAGCTAAACGTACCGTGATATTGACTGCCAAGAGGTGGTATTTCATGGAAATTTACGATGGCATCAATGCAAATAACATATTTTTTTTCCTCTTTGCCCCTGTTGACTGTTGCGCGACCGGCCCGTACCAAGAACACGGCACTACGTTGTCATGAAAAACGATTCACCGTGCTCAATGCGATAACCTACTGCACACTAGCTCAGAACATAATGCTGATCATAAACATTATTCTGTACCCAAGTGTATTGGTGAGGAACAGACCACACCAGTTTGGTTGCTAATTTGCATAAGTGAATATGTAGACGACGAGTCTCCCTTGTCTTCTCTTGTTTATTCTTCACAAACAGGCCAATTTTCGTACATGCAAGATATTGAAGGTTGAACGGCATTTAGGATGAAGTAATTGACTTATCTATATAAATACTTTCTCAAGAGAAGGATGTTTCTCAAACTTGCGATCAAAAAATAGTTGGAACGGC
>NC_090889.1:1681124-1683624 GCF_036669925.1 Montipora capricornis | reverse complement strand
GACGAGTAAAATCGTCTGGCTTAATGTTTGCCAAGATTTCCTCAATTTCACTACTGACGTTCATGCATTCGTTATCAATACTGGAAACATCAGAAGCTCTAAAGGCAAGAAAAACTTGAGTTCCCGTAATTTGTCTTAAGAGCATAAAACGATAAGGTCATGTGACTAGCCAAAGAAGTTGTCCAGTCAAGAATTGTCACTTAAGATCTTAGGGATTTTTTTCGAATTTGAGGGACCATTCTGCAACCGTAATGACATTTAAGAATTTCAGCAGTGATACTCACTTTTCCTTTTCTTTGCCTAGCAAAGTTAACGTTGAGGCTCGCTTTCTCAGGCGGTCGTGTAATCTCTTGTCGCCGATGTCACAGCTTCGGTAAAGCTCTCCTTTTTCTCTAAGGAGCACCCAATTCCTTTTCAAAAACGCTAGAACCGCTCGCCAGTCACGTCCTTTAAGTTCTACAGCTTTGAGAATCAGCTTTACTTGCGGTGTGCTGCGTTGGGTTTCCTTTGCAAGAGTTTTTCTTTGCTCCTGCGTGTAGAACTCTCGACTCCTGACACGGAATTGGTGAAGGTACTTCACTAGGGCTGGCTCTGCTAGTAGTTCTTGGGATTTGAATTTCAGCTCCAAATGCTGCCCTCAGGAAAATGTTTTCCGCTAATTCGCCCATCCTTGAGGGCGAGAAACGTTACAGTTTAAGGTTTATATAATTTCTAACAAACAGCAATGCCCGTTTGTTCGTGGCACGTGATTGGCGCTCTCCGCGTTTCAGGCCCTCAGGGGCAATACTCACGGCATTCTATCACGAGCGTGTAAAAAGTGTCTGCATTAAGCACGATAAATATTTATTGCTGTAAATAAATGTTTCCTTTGGCTATTTCGAAGCCATTAAATCATCACATTATATTTTAGTGACTGAAAAATAAACACGATTACTAGCAACAAAATGTCCTTGATTCTTTGTGAATTAACAAACGAGTTGCTGATACTCTGCAAAACAAAACCAGGAATCTCTTTGCCTTAAGGATGTTCGCGCTAATTGTTTGTGCGCAACGTTACTGCGCAGGTAACGCGACTGTAAAATGTCACGCATTACTTCGAGCATTAGTGAAGTTGAGGTTTTAAAACCTTTGCAAAAACCGTGGACGATAAGTCTTGCACAGCGTTGGATCAGAGAAGATAGCGATCATTCAAAATTGATTTTAAATATTTATGAAAGTCAAGTAGACTACTGCACGATATTCGCGAGGTTTTATCAGTCGTGCACTAGTCTACTTGACTTTCATACATATTTCTCAAGCATCAGTTAAAATAACATGGCGACGAAAACGCCGAGGAAAAAATTCCAGGCCGGCAGAAGAATGGCACATTTACATCCGAATCATCATGAAACTTCAAAGAGAAGTGAGCGGGAGGATGGAAAAGCTCTGGAAAAGGTAGCTGATCGAGTAGACTAGTGGCTGAATGTTTGGAAAACTCGTGGACGAACCGTTGCGTAAATTTAATGGGGCTGTTTCTTTTTAATGTTTTACCCTACGGACTTAAGTTTAAAGTGAATGCATGTTTTTAAGTTTTTTTTTCTTTACTTTAGTGAAAATTGAGCAGTATTTTCGTCTTCATGCGGACCTGCGTGGAACCAATCAGCGATTAAATTTCACAAAAACAAACTCCAGAGGATGAGCATGACGGCAATGGAGAGATATTATACAAAACACCAACCAAATGAAGATGACCCCTGCTTAAAACTTCGTTGCTATGCTCGAGAAAGGTTTTTTTTTTTTTCGGTAAAACCTTTCATCTCTTCAACGATCGATCCTCTCTTGGGTTCTAGTCCTTGTCCGACAGGTCACGCAAAAGCGTGACAAACGTAATTTTCCAAGGGCTTTGCAAAATCACATCGATTTTACTTGTTCAGATCATCGGTGACCCCTATTTTTTTAATCATGAATCACTTACTTTACTTACTATCTACAAATATAATGAAATGAAAAAATTCTCATCGTAAGAAGTTATCTTTTTTTAACATTTTCTTTCCCCGTGCCATCGAATTCCAGTAGTGGTTGCAACGGATAGAGCTTACGAAAACGCTCGTCGAGGATGAACTCTACTGTTTACCACATCCCAAGCGGCATACAATTATCTAAAAATATCACTCCTAAAAAACTATGCACGGAGACTTTCACTAAAACAGTTTATTTTTATGATTTTCGATGGATGAGCAGATGAGGCTACATCTTCGCTATTATGACCGATTTCTCGAAATTATGGCATTTTTCCACCGCCATTTTCTCCGAAACAAAGTTGGTGACCCCCTATTTTTTTTCATTTTTGGAGTAAGTACTTTATGACCTAACTCTGGGCGAGAAATGAAGAAAATCTCACCGTAGGAAGATTTTGGCGCGAACGTCCTTAAGTGACAAATCTACTCACAGAAATGAATCAATTTAAAAAGCTCGAAAGAATGGCTCTAACTTCCGCGAACTTCCCCTAAATCGGAAAACT
>NC_090889.1:1651124-1671124 GCF_036669925.1 Montipora capricornis | reverse complement strand
AGAAGCTACTGTCATGAATGCATGCTTTATTTACTTTCAATAACAAAGAATATACCTACGTCTTATTCCCTTCTTTTTCATGTCATTTCCTCTTCCATTTGGAATTAATTATTGCAACAAGATGGTAAGTAGCCATTATTTTCTTGTTTTGAATCCTTTGTTGTCGAGTTATGAGCTATTGAGAAAATCTTGTCTCATTGTGTAAAATGTTATTTTATGGAGAGGCCTGATGTGACTTGCATTAAAATTTGAAATTAATTTAGTGATAATGCAACCCTAAAAGAGAATTCAGTGCCAGCAAATGTAAATATGTATTGGAATTGTATGACTTGACATGTACTAAGATTTCAGGTATTTTCCCATTGTTTAGTTTCTAATTTTTCTTACAAATACTTTGCCTATCCCTAATGCGGTTTCTCTTTTGTCAGTCAGCTGCAAGTTTGTTCCAAATTCCACTGACACAGTATAGTAAGAAACCTACTCGAACACACTTGGAGCAGATAACCAACTTTTGAAACAAAAATGCAAAATGAACCTTTCCTTACAGAAAGCCAAATGGAATCAAGGAGACTATCTTCATTGCGATTTTTAAGCAAAATCTGTCGGAGCCTATAATTTACAGTCACAGCCAGTTTAATTGGAACAGTTTCTGCGTAAAAAAAAACAGCTGGTGTCCCTAAGCATGCGATATTTTAATACTTTAACAAAGAATATACCTATGTCTTATTCCCTTCTTTTTCATGTCATTTCCTCTTCCATTTGGAATTAATTATTGCAACAAGTTCGTAAGTAGCCATAATTTTCTTGTTTTGAATCCTTTGTTGTCGAGTTATGAGCTGTTGAAAAAATCTTGTCTCATTGTGTAAAATGTTATTTTCCGCAATTATGGAGAAGACTGATGTAACCTGCATTGAAATTTGAAATTAATTTAGTGATAATACAACCCTAAAAGAAAATTCAGTGCCAATAAATGTAATAAGACTAAATATGTATTGGAATTGTGTGACTTGACATGTGCTAAGATTTCAGGTATTTTCCCATGGTTTAGTTTTTAATTTTTCTTACAAATATTTTGCCTATCCCTAATGCGATTTCTCTTTTGTTAGTCGGCTGCAAGTTTCTACCAAATTCCACTGACACAGCTTAGTGAGAAACCTACTCGGACACGCTTGGAGCAGATAACCAACTTTTGGAACAAAAATGCAAAAACGACCTTTTCTTAGACAATGCCGAATGGAATCAAGGCGACTTTAACTTAATTACGATTATTAAGCCAAATCTGTCAAAGCCTATAGTTTATAGTCACAGCCAGTTTAATTGGTAAAGGAAA
Organism: Montipora capricornis; assembly: GCF_036669925.1. NCBI lineage: Eukaryota > Metazoa > Cnidaria > Anthozoa > Scleractinia > Acroporidae > Montipora > Montipora capricornis. Next base: position 1,669,794 of record NC_090889.1, on the reverse strand, counting down.
TGCTTAAAAAGACACCCTGTGTCCCTAAGCATGCGATATTTTAATACTTTAACAAAGAATATACCTATGTTTTATTCCTTTCTTTTTCATGTCATTTTCTCTTCCATTTGGAATTAATTATTGCAACAAGATTGTAAGTAGCCATTATTTTCTTGTTTTGAATCCTTTGTTGTCGAGTTATGAGCTGTTGAAGAAATCTTGTCTCATTGTGTAAAATGTTATTTTCCGTAATTATGGAGAGGCCTGATGTAACCTGCATTGAAATTTGAAATTAATTTAGTGATAATGCAACCCTAAAAGAGAATTCAGTGCCAATAAATGTAATAAGACTAAATATGTATTGGAATTGTGTGACTTGACATGTGCTAAGATTTCAGGTATTTTCCCATGGTTTAGTTTCTAATTTTTCTTACAAATATTTTGCCTATCCCTAATGCGATTTCTCTTTTGTTAGTCAGCTGCAAGTTTGTTCTAAATTCCACTGACACAGCTTAGTAAGAAACCTACTCGGACCCGCTTGGAGCAGATAACCAACTTTTGCAACAAAAATGCAAAACGACCTTTTCTTAGATGATGCCGAATGGAATCAAGGAGACTTTATCTTAATTGCAATTTTTAAGCAAAATCTGTCGGAGCCTATAGTTTATAGTCACAGCCAGTTTAATTGGTAAAGGAACTGCGTAAAAAAACAGCTGGTGTGCCTAAGCATGCGATATTTTAATACTTTAACAAAGAATATACCTAACTCTGATTACCTTCTTTTTCGTGTCAATTCCTCTTCCATTTGGAATTAATTATTGCAACAAGATCGTAAGTACTCATTATTTTCTTGTTTTGAATCCTTTGTTGTCCAGTTATGAGCTGTTCAAAAAATCTTGTCTCATTGTGTTAAATGTTATTTTATGGAGAGGCCTGATGTAACCTGCATTGAAATTTGAAATTAATTTAGTGATAATGCAACCCTAAAAGAGAATTCAGTGCCAATAAATGTAATAAGACTAAATATGTATTGGAATTGTGTGACTTGACATGTGCTAAGATTTCAGGTATTTTCCCATGGTTTAGTTTCTAATTTTTCTTACAAATATTTTGCCTATCCCTAATGCGATTTCTCTTTTGTTAGTCGGCTGCAAGTTTGTTCCAAATTCCACTGACACAGCTTAGTGAGAAACCTACTCGGACCTGCTTGGAGAGAATAGCCAGCTTTTGAAACAAAAAGGCAAAACTACCTTTTCTTAGACAATGCCGAATGGAATCAAGGAGACTTTATCTTAATTGCGAGTTTTAAGCAAAATCTGTTGGAGCCTAAACTTTATAGTCACAACCAGTTTAATTAGTAAAGGAACTGCGTAAAAAAACAGCTGGTGTGCCTAAGCATGCGATATTTTAATACTCTAACAAAGAATATACCGATGTCTTATTACCTTCTTTTTCATGTCATTTCCTCTTCCATTTGGAATTAATTATTGCAACAAGCTCGTAAGTAGCCATTATTATTTTATAAAAATGCTAAAAAAGGGGCTTAAAACTGATCTAAAATTAGAAAGGTTTTTAAATTTTCGAACCGTATCTCTGATTCTTCTTCGGGGGACAATGAGTCTAAAATTCAAAAATCACTACTTCTTATTTTGGCCCCCAAGAGATCTTAAGAGCTGCACATATGCACCCATGATTTTGTGTAACAGCGGAACACATGCCCTCCCCCTTTTGAATCCTTTGTTGTCAAGTTATGATCTCCGGAAAAAATCTTGTGTCATTGTGTAAAATGTTATTTTATGGAGAGGCCTGATGTAGCCTGTATTGAAATTTGAAATTAATTTAGTGATAATGCAAACCTAAAAGAGAATTCAGTGCCAATAAATGTAATAAGACTAAATATGTATTGGAATTGTGTGACTTGACATGTACTAAGATTTCAGGTATTTTCCCATGGTTTAGTTTCTAATTTTTGTTACAAATATTTTGACTATACCTAATGCTATTTCTCTTTAGTTAGTCGGCTGCAAGTTTGTTCTAAATTCCACTGATACAGCTTAGTTAGAAACCTACTGGGACGTGCTTGGAGAGAATAACAACTTTTGAAACAAAAATGCAAAACGACCTTTTCTTAGACAATGCCGAATGGAATCAAGAAGAGTTTATCTTAATTGCGATTTTTAAGCAAAATCTGTCGGAGTGTATAGTTTATAGTCACAGCCACCTTAATTGGTGAAGGAACTGCGTAAAAAAACAGCTGGTGTCCCTAAGCATGCGATTATTTAATACTTTAACAAAGAATATACCTATGTCTTTTTCCTTTCCTTTTCATGTCATTTCCCCTTCCATTTGGAATTAATTATTGTAACAAGCTCGTAAGTAGCCATTATTTTCTTGTTTTGAATCCTTTGTTGTCGAGTTATGAGCAGTTGAAAAAATCTTGTCTCATTGTGTAAAAAGTTATTTTCCGTAATTATGGAGAGGCCTGATGTAACCTGCATTGAAATTTGAAATTAATTTATTGATAATACAACCCTAAAAGAAAATTCAGTGCCAACAAATGTAATAAGACTAAATATGTATTGGAATTGTGTGACTTGACATGTGCTAAGATTTCAGGTATTTTGCCATGGTTTAGTTTCTAATTTTTCTTACAAATATTTTGCCTATCCCTAATGCGATTTCTCTTTTGCTAGTCGGCTGCAAGTTTGTTCCAAATTCCACTGACACAGTTAAGTGAGAAACCTACTCGGACGTGCTTGGAGAGAATAACCAACTTTTCAAACAAAAAGGCAAAACGACCTTTTCTTAGACAATGCCGAATGGAATCAAGAAGAGTTTATCTTAATTGCGATTTTTCATCAAAATCTGTCGGAGTTTATAGTTTATAGTCACAGCCACCTTAATTGGTAAAGGAACTGCGTAAAAAAACGGCTGGTGTCCCTAAGCACGCGATATTTTAATACTTTAACAAAGAATATACCTATGTCTTATTCCCTTCTTTTTCATGTCATTTCCTTTTCCATTTGGAATTAATCATTGCAACAAGCTCGTAAGTTGCAATAATTTTCTTGTTTTGAATCCTTTGTTGTCGAGTTATGAGCTGTTGAAAAAATCTTGTCTCATTTTGTAAAATGTTTTTTTCCGTAATTATGGAGAGGCCTGATGTAACCTGCATTGAAATTTGAAATTAATTTACTAATAATACAACCCTAAAAGAAAATTCAGTGCCAATAAATGTAATAAGACTAAATATGTATTGGAATTGTGTGACTTGACATGTACTAAGATTTCAGGTATTTTCCCATTGTTTAGTTTCTAATTTTTCTTACAAATACTTTGCCTATCCCTAATGCGGTTTCTCTTTTGTCAGTCAGCTGCAAGTTTGTTTCAAATTCCACTGACACAGTTTAGTGAGAAACCTACTCGGACGTGCTTGGAGAGAATAACCAACTTTTGAAACAAAAAGGCAAAACGACCTTTTGTTAGACAATGCCGAATGAAATCAAGAAGAGTTTATCTTAATTGCGATTTTTAAGCAAAATCTGTCGGAGTCTATAGTTTATATTCGCAGCCACCTTAATTGGTAAAGGAACTGCGTAAAAAAACAACTGGTGTCCCTAAGCACGCGATATTTTAATACTTTAACAAAGAATATACCTATGTCTTATTCCCTTCTTTTTCATGTCATTTCCTCTTCCATTTGGAATTAATTATTGCAACAAGTTCGTAAGTAGCCATAATTTTCTTGTTTTGAATCCTTTGTTGTCGAGTTATGAGCTGTTGAAAAAATCTTGTCTCATTGTGTAAAATGTTATTTTCCGTAATTATGGAGAGGCCTGAGCGTAACCTGCATTCAAATAGGCCAATTTCGAAATACGAAATATTCAGCTTGATTTTGAGGCAGTGAGGACAAAAACCAAAAAATCAGGTTGTAATGAATGTGAAAAATATTTACATTTTATCCACTTTCCTTTGTAATTGTCCTCTAAACTTCTTTTTTTAAGCTAATTAATAATATATCAAAAAAGGCCTATTATTTTACCTACAATACTCGTCAAAGTTGATAGAACACCCATGTCCGTTTCCCTCCTCCAACAATATTGATTTTCACAGCTACTAACAGTCGCCCAAAAAATTCTCACACAACGTTGAATTGGGGAGAGGGGGATGTGGCATAAGCTACGATCTTGAAACAATATGATTCAGGACCATTCGCTAAGTGTTCCGACTAGATATGTCAAGTATTGTACTATATGGTGACAGTCTCTTTGTTACATAAGTAGCCGCGGTTTTCTTATTCGTTGTTTTTGTTTTTGTTTTGTTTTTCTTGCTTTTTATCATTTTGTTCGCTTTACGATTATTTAAAGCGAAAGAACCTTTTACTACCCTCTTTTAGTTGAATCGATTGAATCCTAATTCCATGCCAGTATGCATTATTTATTCGAAATACTGAGTTTCTTTGTTTTATTTGTTTCTTTGTCATGTCATGTCTTCCACCTGGAATTTTTTCTTACAAAATGCTTGCTTATTTATTTTATTTGGTTCTAGTCACATTTTTTTTTTTTGATAGCGGCGTCACTGTACCTTTTGAATATATTTTCCTTTTTCTTTCTTCCTATCTTTCCTATCTTAAGCAGCTTAGCCGCAGTACCTTTGCTGAAAAAGAAACGGGGCTTTCCGTTTGCGAATAATTGAAGGGATAAAAAATAATGTCAAGCCACTTTTACATGCAATGTTTCAGGTAACAGAGGTTCGCCCACTGTCGCATTAATTTTCTTTGTATTTCGTTAAATCCCTCCTTTCACTTGGAGTTTAGGATTAAAGCAACGATAAATTGACAGAGGCTTTATGCAAATGATATAACGGATTAATCTGCCATTAAAAGACATCCATATTCATAGCGGCCCTATGCCCCAATGGGAGCCATAAGGATTCATGATAATGATGATGATATTCAATAGCCGTTTTGACGGATCGGATACATTTCTATAGACACATGAGTAAGTTGTTATACCTAGTAATTCACCCAACTAACCTAAAATCCCGGGGAAGCTAAGGATTTTTAATATAAATGAGTATTTTAATTGAGCCGTATAAAACACGCACAGCAAAAAATTGGGCTTCGCCCTCGGGCTGATTTTCCAGACCACTCAGGCGGCCTTGTTAGAAGTATCTTACGATGAATACCTGTTGAGGCTATTCCTCAACAAATCGTTAATGTTAAGTCCGTTCCGCGGTTCCGGTTTTTTCTATGGAAATGACGTACATGTAGACCATAATACTTCAGTAATTTTGCTCTTCAAAATCGCACGTGGAGAAAACGCTCGTGAAAGAACGCTTAGTTGTGAATTGTGTTTGCTTATGCCGTCTTTCATCATATGGTGAGTTGCTGGATAGTCTCCGTTTCTAGTTCCGATTCGCTAGCTAATGTTTGTCATATTTCTTAGGTTTTTACGGCTTGTCAAAGGTAGTAATACAGATGAAAGGTCGACATCGCTGGTTGTCATAATGTCAAAGATTCACTACATTGTCATTAAACTCGTTGTGTTGTTGAAGGATGTTTGTGGTATCCTCGCCTAATTGCCGCTTCAAATGTCCGGCCCGGACATTAGTGTAAAAACCATATGTTTTATCGTCTCCTGCTGTGGAATTTGTGCTTACTTACGCTGTTTACGACCTCAACTGGAGAATCGCCGATTCATTAGAGGAAACCGCCGTCGTTCAAGATTTGTGTCATGTCGCAACGTGGAATTCTCTACGAAAGGTTAGAGTCACTGGATAGATCTCGTCGGGGACATTTGTCAACCATCACAAAGGTGTGCAATGCGTTAGACGAAAGTGTTAAGGATTTTGGAAACGTTGTTAAGGTACGAACACAACAAATACAACTTAATACCGCATGGGAGCAGTATTGTGCATGCTGTGATAAATATGATGATTTGCTTGACACTTCCTGTGAAAAATATCAGAGTGTTTTGAGTGACCGTGATACTCAACGCATAAGAGTACAAGATTACAACGCTAAGATTGAGCGATTTGTTATTGATGCTGCCGAATTTTACAATAATCAAGTGTCTGAAGAAATAATGGAGAAAGGGAAACATTCCCAGCCGGAATCTGTGAAATCCCAAAAAAGTTACGCCTCGAGATTAAGTGTGTCTAGTTCGAAAGCCCGTGAAGCTAAAGTCCAAGCTGCGAGGGCAGCATTGATGCAACAACAAGCTGAAGAAAGAAGTAGAAGGGTAGTTGAGCTCGAAGTGAAAAGAGTTCAGATGGAAATTAAACGAACGCAATTGGAACTTGAACATAGGCTTGAACTGACCAAATTAGAGGCCGCAAGAGAGGTTGTGGCCGCAAGAGATCAGGCAGAACTAGCCAAACTAGAGGCCTTCCTGGCTGAACAAGAAATGTCAGAACTGACCAATGAAAAGGATGGTATTAAGTGGTCTCCCAAAGTTGAAGAATTTCACCCAGAGGACAAACTCGTGGAACCTCTTGAAGTTCCAGTCGCTTCTTTGCCTTCAGTGATCTCTAGTAGCTTTACTCCTGCACCTGTGTCAGTTATGAACCCACCTCTCACGTCTACACCTGCAGTAGAAAACCCCGCAGCTACTACCTCCATGCATGCTACTGGAGGAATCTGTTTTAGTGATCCACTTGTGGTTCCAAAAATGCAGCTTAAGCCAACTGTTCATGAGAGTAATGTGCCCAAACCTGTCAAAGGTGATCGCCAAGGGGAATGCCAACCATTGACCTTTGTGACCTCAGTCACACCGTCTACGGTCACGCCATCTACAGTCACACCGTCTACGGTCACGCCATCTACAGTCACACCGACTACGGTCACGCCATCTGCGGTCATGCCTAACATGTCTAGTGCAGCTGTCAATGAAAGCCTTACAGCTATTATGTCCTCAATGGAAAGGATAAGTGCTTCTCATGATCTCCCTCATGTGCGAGTCCAGAAGTTTGATGGATCGCCTCAACAATATCCTGCCTTTCGCCAGAGGTTCAAGCAACTGGTGGAGACAAAACCGCTTGATGATGCTGTCAAAATGACCCGTCTATTACAATTTCTAGAGGGACCTGCGCTTCTTGCAGTTCAGCGGTACGAGCCATTGCCAGGTGGTTTGGCAAAGGCCCTTAGGACGTTGGAGGACCGATTTGGTCAGCCATTTCAAGTAGTGAGAGCGTCTGTGGAATCTCTCACTAGAGGACCTGTTATACAACCTAATTCCAAGGACAGCTTGCAGCAATACGCAGACATGGTTCAAGTTACTTATGATATCCTAGAGTCAATGGGATACTTGAATGAAATGAATGCAGGCAACCTTGAGAAAGTCATCATGCGACTTCCTAAGTGGATGCAAGCCAAATTTGCTGAACGTTTAAAGCGCCTAGAGGGTGAAGGTCATGCGATGCCTACCTTCAAGCATGTAGTGGACTTCCTCAGGGAGCGAGCCTTTATTTTGAACCATCCTTTTTTCAGTGCTGGAAGTCGTGAGAACGTGGTTTCTAAATTCAAGTCTAGGGGCAAGCCGCCTGTGACCCCTAAACCCGCCTTTTTTGTTAACATGGCAGCCGCAGAGGGTGATGTTTCTCCAATGTGTTGCCAGTCCCACCGCCTGTACCAGTGTGAGGCATTTAAATCCAAATCTCCGAGGGAAAGAAATGACTTTGTCAGGCAGCACAAAATATGTTTTAACTGCATCAGTTCATCTCTACACAACTCAAGAAAATGCAAGTCAACAATCAGGTGTAAAGTGGAAGGCTGTGGACAGGCACATCACACGTTGTTACATTTTCATGAACCAAAGGAAGTAGTTGATTCGGGAACTGTGAGTCAAAATAATGAAGTCAACCAGGACTCGTTGGCTGACCAAGGTACATCATGCAATACTTCAGCACATTCAGTCAATTCAGTAGTCAATTCCTCCGAGGTGCTACTTCAAGTTATTCCAGTGAAGGTGATAAGCAATTCTGGCCGTCAGATCACAACGTATGGTCTAATTGACTCAGGGTCTGACATAACCATGGTTGACCCTTCTCTTGTGAAGTTGCTAAATATTGAAGGAACACTAAGTAAGCTTTCTCTCACGACAGTGAACAGTGCTGATGTTGAAGAAAGGGGTATGAAGGTTAACTTCAAAATTGCATCATTGGATAGCCAGAACGACCATGTGATTGCTGTCAACCCTGCATGGGCTGTAAAGGATCTTACTATTCCCCTGAAACATACAAGGTTGTCAAAATCTTTAGAGCAATGGACACATTTGCGGGAAGTGCGTTTCCCAGAGGTGGAAAGGAGGAAGATTTCCATCCTACTAGGTACTAACATTCAAGAAGTCTTCGTACCTCTTGATGTAAGAAAGGGAAACCGAAATGAACCGCTTGCCATCAAGTCTTGTCTTGGTTGGAGCATACTCGGTGGCTTCTCAAATCTACAGTCCCACAGCCAGGGACAGGTTAACCTCATCAGTAGTGAAGATGTTTCCCTGAACGACCAGCTCGAGGAATTCTGGAAGATTGAATCCTATGGCACTGCGAGGTCTGAAACCAAACCATTATCGGTAGAAGATCGAAGAGCCCTAAAACTTATTGACAACTCGATTAGCCTGCTGGATGGCCATTACCAGATGGGCCTTCTGTGGAGGGATGACAATCCTGTACTGCCTTACAACAGACCTCTAGCTGAAGCAAGATTACAGTACCTGAAAAGGCGCTTCCGTCGTGATCCAGAGCTGGAAGTTAAGTACAGAGATGTGATTCAAGACTGTGTGGATAAGGGGTATGCTAGAAAGCTGAACAAACAGGAAGTTGCCGCAGTCAGTAACATCACTTGGTACATTCCCCATCATCCGGTAACAAATCCCAACAAGCCAGGTAAAGTGAGGGTAGTGTTTGATGCGGCCGCAAGATTCAATGGCACATCTTTAAATGAACAGCTTTTGCAAGAACCTTGTCTTACCAATGACCTCACTGGTGTCTTAATTCGTTTCCGTGAAGAAGAAGTCGCCTTTTCTGCAGACATCGAGGGCATGTTCTACCAGACCAATGTGACGCCAAGTGACACTGATGCGCTGAGATTCTTGTGGTGGCCTGGTAGTATTGATGACACACCAGAAGACTATAAGATGCTGGTCCACATCTTTGGTGCAAAGTCCTCGCCCTGTTGCGCCAACAAAGCTTTAAGTATGACAGCACAAGACAACGAACGAAAATACTCGCCTGAAGTCATCAGAACAGTTCGTAGAAACTTCTATGTTGATGATGTGTTAAAGTCCGTTCCAAGTACAGAACAGGCTGTTCATCTGACATCGGACCTAACCAAGTTGCTGAAGGAAGGAGGCTTCCGTCTCACGAAGTTTGCGAGTAATAGCCGGGAAGTATTGCAATCTATCTCACCAGAGTTGAGAGCAAATCCATCGCTAGACTTGGATCTAGATCAGTTACCATTAGAGCGAGCATTGGGTGTGTTCTGGGATGCCCAGTCTGACACCTTCAAGTTTAAAGCTTCACAATCAGGAAAACCGCCTACTAAGCGAGGGGTGCTCTCCATAGTTAGTTCGCTGTTTGATCCGCTAGGATTCCTTTCGCCCTTTGTGTTCTCCGCTAAGATTCTGCTGCAGGAACTCTGGAGAGATAAACTCCCTTGGGATCGACAAATTCCGGAACCGTACCTCTCACAATGGCAACGTTGGCTAGAGGAGCTACCACGTGTCATCACCATTGGCATCCCAAGGTGTTACAAGGTTCAGTCACTTCGCAACTCATCAACTGTTCAGCTTCACAACTTCGCAGACGCGTCCAGACGCGGTTACGCAGCAGTTTCATATTTGCGTTTCGCCGATGAGAAAGGAGTGATTCATTGTTCCTTTGTTATGGGAAAGACTCGCAATGCGCCAATTAGGGAGTGGACTATCCCTCGCCTTGAACTTCAAGCCGCAGTATTAGCAGCTCGTCAGAGCAAGATAATATTAAGGGAACTTGATCTACCAGTGGGTCAAACCTTCTTTTGGTCCGACTCAATGACATCTTTGCAGTATATCAAAAACGTGACAAGGCGTTTTCAAACCTTCGTCGCTAACCGTGTTGCCGAAATTCATGAAACAAGTTCCCCAGGACAGTGGCATCATATTCCCGGTGTCATAAACCCCGCTGATGATGGGTCACGAGGTGTTAGTGCTCAGTATTTTCACGCTGGATGTCGCTGGTGGTTGGGTCCCAAGTTCCTTTGGGAACCTGAGCATACATGGCCCAATGTACCAGTAGAGGATCTCCAAGATGACGATGTGGAAGTACGGAAGTCATCGACTGTTATGCTTACCTCATATGCACCACAGTTTGACCTCTCGCTGCAACGCTATTCCTCGTGGTCCCGCCTACTGAGAGTTATGTCATGGGTCCTACGTTTTGTGAAGAGAGTTCGAAAGGAAACTCGTCAGTATCTCACGTCAAGTACACTCAAGTTGGAGGAATTGCAGCAAGCAGGTCGAGAAATCGTGCGGTTAGTTCAGCGCCAGCATTTCCTCGAGGAGTGCTTGTGTTTAAAGGAAGGCAGACAAGTGAAACGTCACAGCAAGTTAGCCAATCTCAGTCCTATCTTAATTGATGATGTGATACGTGTTGGCGGTAGAATTCACCGGGCCCCAATTGCCTTTGAGGCCGCACACCCAATGATCCTTCCAAGGTCCTATCACGTTTCCGCTTTAATAGTTCGCTACTACCATCGTGTCCTGGGCCATGCAGGTCGTGAACATGTGCTATCCGTAATCCGTCAGCGCTTCTGGATCTTAAAGGGAAGAGTTCTCGTGCGTCAGATCCTAAGTAGTTGTTTGAGCTGCCGCAAACGTAACGCGCCTCCTCTCCAACAGATTATGGCTGATCTTCCCAAAGAAAGGCTAATACCCTACCAGCCTCCGTTCACGTACACGGGTCTGGATTTTTTCGGACCGTTTTACGTTAAACGAAGCCGCAGTACAGTCAAAGTGTATGGCTGCATATTCGTATGCTTCAACAGCCGAGCAGTACACATTGAAGATGTCAGTTCGCTGGAAACAGACACGTTCATCCAAGCCTTGGTTCGATTCATCTCAGTTCGTGGTTGCCCAAAGGAGATATGGTCGGACAATGGCACAAATTTTACCGGTGCCGAGAAGGAACTTCGCCTGTCGGTTCAGGATTTGAACGAAGAACGCATTAAGAGTGAGTTACATTCTCGTGAAGTAGAATGGTACAGTTGCCCGCTGCCAAAGTGGCGTTTTCAACCTCCTGCTGCAAGCCATATGTCAGGAGTTTGGGAAAGGCTCATAAGAAGTGTCAGGAAAGCTATGAGGGCTGTTCTCGGTAGTCAGGGTGCGCTAGTTGGCTTGGAGACGCTGCGTACAGTGTTTGCAGAAGTTACATCAATCTTGAACAGTCGTCCTATTTGTCCTTCCAGTGACGATCCCAATGATTTAGAGCCGCTCACCCTAAACCATCTTCTTCTACAACGCCGAAACCTCTTCGTGCCTCCCGGAGTCTTCGCTAAAGAAGATCTGTACTCGCGCAAAAAATTGGAGACACGCCCAATTCATTGCTGATTGCTTCTGGTCTCGATGGATTCGAGAATATGTTCCAACATTGCAGCAGCGCCACAAGTGGCTACTGAGCAAACGGAACTTAGCAGTGAATGACCTGGTTCTTGTCGTGGACAACACCGTGCCGAGGTCCCGCTGGTTGTTAGGCCGTGTGACAAGGGTGTTTCCGGGTGAAGACCTGTGTGTGCGTACAGCAGAAGTGAAGACGAAGAGCTCGAGACTTGTTCGGCCTGTGACAAAGTTGTGCCTTCTCGAAGAAGCAACATGATTAACAGAGGGAAGATGTGAACGCTGTGAAATTGACATACCTGAACGCTGAACACTTAGGCTATGTTTAAATTTCTTAGTGGTCGGGTTTGCTCAGCCCTGCCCCTCGGGATGTTGAGGCTATTCCTCAACAAATCGTTAATGTTAAGTCCGTTCCGCGGTTCCGGTTTTTTCTATGGAAATGACGTACATGTAGACCATAATACTTCAGTAATTTTGCTCTTCAAAATCGCACGTGGAGAAAACGCTCGTGAAAGAACGCTTAGTTGTGAATTGTGTTTGCTTATGCCGTCTTTCATCATATGGTGAGTTGCTGGATAGTCTCCGTTTCTAGTTCCGATTCGCTAGCTAATGTTTGTCATATTTCTTAGGTTTTTACGGCTTGTCAAAGGTAGTAATACAGATGAAAGGTCGACATCGCTGGTTGTCATAATGTCAAAGATTCACTACATTGTCATTAAACTCGTTGTGTTGTTGAAGGATGTTTGTAGTATCCTCGCCTAATTGCCGCTTCAAATGTCCGGCCCGGACAATACCATTCATTAAGTGAAAGTTTATGTGGCTTGTTAATGATCTTAGACTTCAAGTTTGCTGTAAATTCAGGAAATGCACATCGTATTGATGAACTTAATCTACTAGGAGTGAAGACTGTCAATAAGCTAACATAAGCTCCCCATAGGTTAAATTAGTTCTTTAAAAAAATCAATATGGAGTGGCCAAATTACGTAGGATTAGAAATGTTCTTAGCAGTGATATTGCTTTGAAACTATAGAATACGGCATACATCGTGTCTGATTTAAAAGTTGCCATCCTTCAGGAAAAAAGGTTTGAAAGCTCCAAATACACATTAAGCTTCGAAAATATTTGCTTCAATATCCGCTCGATTTTGTTGACCGATGTTGACTGCTGAGGTGAGCAAACGGTTTTAACACATCATAACATGCCTTGTATCAACCAAGTCTCTCCCTCAATCGAAGGATTTATTCTTAATTGTCAATTTCCTCCAAGTGAAATATTATCGTTTATTTTGGACACTGAAAGCTTGATAGCGATCATGGGAAATAAACTACTGTTTTTGTAAAAGCCGAACCCCAATGTGTGGATTCGCAGGACTCGAATCTTGGAACATTTGATTAATAACTCCTTCACTTAACCACTAGACTACCACGGCACTAACCGTTAGGCTTAGCCAAAGGTTGCTCTCATGTTTACGGAAACTTTTGAGATTTTCGGCCACTTTTGCCATTTATGGCAACCTTTATAATTTTTGGCACCTTTTGGTTTTTTAGCGTTTTTTTCCCTTTTTTCGCTTCATTTATTAGCTTTCAAAATACGAGTCAGCTAAAATCATTTGAGTGTGTGGACCCCATTACATGGAACGTTTTTCAAGATGCCGGACAGCACTGTAAGTGATTCAGATTCCAGTTAGGAAGAATGTGCAGATGCAGGCCCGATTGAGCCTATTGCGGAAGCTAACAGGCTGAGGTAAATCTCGCTACCCCCGAATTAGCTAAAATAGCTAGAGAAAGAGAAATTCAGGAGAATCCGGCTGGCACCCTACGCGTGGACAAAATGATCTAAACCGCAACAAAACCAACTTAAAGTGCAAACAAGTAAAAGAAAATAATAGCATCTTTTGAGCAAATTTTCGGCAACTTTGGAAATAAAGTAGAAACTCTTAAGCAACTTTTTGGGGATTAATCGGCAATTTGGACTACCAGACTGCTTGTTGAATAAACTGCAACGGTCGTTACATTTTGATTGACACCACTGTACAGGGATCTGACTTTTTATTGGTTAATATTTATGCACCAAATAAGGTTCAAGAACAATGCGAATTTTTCAGCGGTTTAGAAAAAATGGTAGAGGAATTTAATACAAGCGCTGAGCAAAAAATTGTAGTAGGTGGGGATTTTAATGTTGCTATCGATCCTGATTTGGACTGTTCTGGGGGTAATCCCACAAAAAAGATTCTGTCAAACACATTCAAGACATATGTTTAAATTTTGATTTAGTAGATATTTGGCATGTGAGGAATCCGGTATGTAAACGCTTCAGCTGAAGACAAAAAAATCCTTTTCTTCAACGGAGACTGGATTATTGGCTCTTGAGTGACTCGTACCAGGAGGAGGTAGAAGGTGCCGACATAATTCCCTCTTTGAACTCCGATCACTTGGCTATTGTGCTTCACTTTAGCAGTGTAGAAAAGCAAAAGCACGGTCCATCTTATTGGAAATTTAATGCAAGTTTGTTAGATGATTCTGATTTTTGTAAGCTTATAGCTGAGAGTGTACCAGTGTGGCGAGAGGAGTTCATTGAAGTTACTGATAAGCGAGTTCTTTGGGACTTGATCAAATATCGAATACGACAGGTTACGATTAAGTACAGCAAAGCTAAAGCTAAGGCCAGAAGACAGAATTTGAAAGTAATAGAAGACTCATTAAAGCAGTGCGAGGAGGATTGCAGTGTGTCTCCTTCCCCTGAAAATATGGAAAAAATGGAGAATATTCGAAACGAGTACGAATTGTTTTATGAGCACTTATCAAGGGGTGCGATAGTACGTTCCAGGGCCACCTGGTTTGAGCAAGGAGAAAAAAGTAATAAAAATTTCTTAAACCTCGAAACCTACAAAAAATCCAAGAGTTGTATTCGCAAGGTGTTTACCAAAGACGGCTTTCTTACCTCTGACCCCAAAAGAATCTTGAAGGAAGTGGAAGTTTTTTATTCTAGTCTTTACAAGACTGACAATTCTAAGATCCCGAACGACGTTTCAAACACATTCTTACTTTCTCAGGCAATCCCAAAGCTTTCAAACGAAGAGGCGATGGCGTGTGAAGGAAGATTGACGCTTGCGGAGTGTTTTAAGAGTTTGCGATCTTTTCAAAGCAACAAATCCCCAGGTAACGACGGCCTTACGGTTGAGTTCTATAATGCGTTTTGGGAAAGTCTTGGAAAGCTTCTTGTAGACAGTCTTAATTGCTCATTTGATAAAGGTGAACTATCAAATTCCCAAAAACAAGCAATAATAACTTTGATAGAAAAGAAAGATAAAGACAAACGAAAAATTTCTAATTGGAGGCCGATTTCCTTAATTAATGTAGATGTCAAGATTGGATCTAAAGCCATTGCCTTGAGACTCCAGAATGTTCTCCCTAGAATAATTCACCATAATCAGCATGCATATGTTAAAGACGAACAATCAATGATGCAATAAGGACGATTGATGATATACTCGTATATACTGAAAGATATGGTATCAACGGCAAAATGCTAGCCATAGATTTTCAATAGATTTTTCCTTTGATTCAGTAAATAGGAATTTTTTGTTTAGTACATTGGCTGCTTTCAATTTTGGCTCTTCGTTCATCCAGTGGATACAAACCTTTTACCAAAATATTTCAAGCTGTGTTCTTAATAACGGGTTCTCTACCGGACCTTTTGAGATACAAAGAGGTGTGAGGCAAGGAGATCCACTCTCTCCATACTTGTTCATTATTGTCCTAGAAGTACTAGCTGTTAGTATACGTAAAAATAAGGATATTCAAGGGATTGTGGTGGATGGAATCGAAATTAAACTTGAGCTTTTCGCAGACGATCTTACTGTATTCCTGAGGAACGATGGGTCTCTTAGACACCTCCTTGCTCTTATTTCAAAGTTTGGAATCTGTTCGGGTCTTGTCATAAATTTTGACAAAACAGAAATGTTTATCTTGGGGAACTCGGTTATGGCTCCAGCACAGGACCAAAGTATTATGAACATTAACGTTAAGAGAGCTGTGAAAATATTAGGGGTGTATTTTACTTATGACAGCCGTCTGAGACACAAACTAAATTTTAAGGAAATAATAGATACTGTCAAAACAAAACTTCAACTTTGGAAGTGGAGAAATCTGACAATAATTGGAAGAATTCAGATCGTTAAAACTTTTGTAATTCCACTGGTAATGTACCGTGCTGGATCAATTTGTGTAGATAAGGAGGTGGTAACTGAGGCTAATAGGATTATATTTGATTTTATCTGGAAAGGGAAAGACAAAGTAAAACGAGCTTCCCTAGTTGGTGACATAAAAGATGGGGCCTGAAGGCCCCGCATTTAGAATCGATAATTAAGACTCATAGAATAATGCTTTGCCAGAGACTCGCTGATGAAGAACCTTGTAATTGGAAAACTATTTTATTTCACTATTTGAAACAAGTCGGGGGGAAGTTCATCCTCTGTTGCAACTTTGACATAAAAAAAGCTACCGATAAACCTCCCAATGTATTACAGGGAATGTTTTGAGTGTTTTTCGCATTGCTCCGCAGCCACCGATAACAATGTACTTGAGCTTTCGCACGAACAAATTTCCAACACTGTTCTTTGGAACAATAAATTTATATGTATTAATAATAAATTAGTCTTCAATCAAAGGTTGGTTAGTAAAGGAATAATCAAAATAGGAGATTTAGTAACAGAGAAAAACCAATTTATTTCTCAATGTAATCAAAGCCGGGTGAATCTTTCTCCAAAAGATATTTTTGATTTGATGTCCTTAGTTGATGCAATCCCTGTACCGTGGCGACAGTCGCTGAAAATAAATGGATACTTGAACAAGAGTCCTTTTGTTATTCAGGACCAAATTCAACTTGTGCTCAATAACCAGGAGGTCTCGATCACTTAGGCGACCTTTAAGAAGGTTTATAGGGTGTTGTTCTCTGGTTTTGTTACTCCACCGACAGCTCATTCAAAGTTTAATGAACGCTTTAATGGTGTTTGTTTGGACTGGAACGAAATTCATAGTTTGCCCTTCCTAGTCGCTTTAGACACAAAGTCACGAGAATTTCAATATAAAATTTTAAATATCTATTTAGTGTCACATACGTTTGTGAAAAAATTTGGCAAACTAGACTACTCATTGTGCACCTGTTGTGGTATGTTGGACGACTCCCTGGAACATCTTTTTGTTCCTTGCCATTTTACTACATTGCTGTGGAAAGAACTCATAGCTTGGTGTAGTGGAAGACAAATTAGAGTTGAATCACTATCTGCTGCAAATATAATTTTTGGTGACTGGCAAAGGAAAGATTGCTTCCTCTTATTAAATCATATAATCCTCATCGCAAAACAGTACATTTATTATTGTAGGTCCAACAATTTGAAACCACTTTTCTACGTTCTGTTGCAAAGAATTAAGTTTGTCTACCAATTAGAGAGCAAAATTGCTAAATGGAACAATAATTGGCAAGTTCACTCGATCGAATGGGGTAAGTGTGGTTGTGAAGATGTGGTAGATGGAAACGTGCTGTTATGTCTTTGTAGATATTCTAACACAGCGCTATTGTGGGTGTGGGTGTGTGTGTGTGTGTGTGTGTGTGTGTTTGTGCATCATGTATGGGGAACTTTTGGGGGGCGGGAGGTGGTTGTTAGCATCCACTTGTTAGCTCAAATCTGTATATACACATATTTTTTTGTGATTGCTGTAATTTCTTCGTTTTTGTAAGTGCTGTAACTCCAATATGGAAATGTTAAAAAAACAATAATAAAATACAAAAAAAAAAATAAAATTCAGATTCCAATAAGGAAGAATGTGCAGATGCAGGCCCGATTGAGCCTATTGCGGAAGCTAACAGTCTCGAGTAAATCTCGCTTACCCCGAATTAGCTAAAATAGCTAGAGAAAGAGAAATTCAGGAGAATCCGACTGGCAAAATGCACCTTACGCGTGGACAAAAACCGCGACAAAACCAACTTATAGTGCAAACAAGTAAAAGAAAATAATAGCATCTTTTGAGCAAATTTTCGGCAACTTTGAAAATAAAGTAGTTACTCTTAAACAACTTTTTGACACTTTTATCGGCAACTTTTTGGGAATTTATCGGCAATTTGGACTACCAGACTGCTTGTTGAATAAACTGCAACGAGTACAGAAAGCTTGCGCCAGGCTGATTTTTAGACAACAGAAATTTTGTCATGTGACACCTCTTATTTATGAGTTACACTGGTTGCCGATTAAATGTAGAATTGAGTTTAAAATGCTTTTAATTACTTTTAAGATTCCTAATTTTTTTTGCGCCCACTTATTTATCGTCTCTCATTTCTCTTAGGCTCCCATCTGAATGCAATGTAAGGAATTCTAGTGATAACCTTTTACTTAGTTATTCGCGTTTTAAATCTAGAGCTACACTAGGTGATCGTTCTTTTCCCTGTGCTGCAACGAAACTGTGGAATGCGTTACCATTTAGCATAAGAAGCGCCAGCATAGATAGTATTTTTAAAGCCAAGTTAAAACCTCACCTTTTCCGTCATGCATTGTTATCATAGTTGTTTTCATTATTGTGAGTTTACTTTTAATTGTAATCTTAGCTCTTTAACCTTTATAGTTCGTTTTTAATCTTGTCATGCGCAAAATTTTATGGAATTTGAGCATTATAAATATCCTATTATTATTGTTATTATTATTATTATTAGTAGTAGTAGTATTAGTAGTACAGTAGTAGTAGTAGTAGTAGTAGTAGTAGTAGTAGTAGTAGTAATAGTAGTAGTAGTAGCATAAGTATTAAATTTGCGCAGTGCGAGAGAATTTGAACAATCAAGAATGATTATTGTTTTTGTGTATTTAAGTAGGTAGTAAGGTGAAATTGTGAATAAAGTTGTTGTTGGACTATTATTATTATTATTATTATTATTATTATCATTATTGTTATTATTATTATTATTATTATTATAAATTATTATTATTATTACGCCTAGCGCACACCCATACCCAACAACGTTGAAAGAGGGAGGCAAGCGGCTTCAACTTCATTCAACATTTGCGAAAACAAAAGAAATGTTAAATGGTTGTTGAATCAAAGTTTAAGCGCTTT
>NC_090889.1:1638624-1641124 GCF_036669925.1 Montipora capricornis | reverse complement strand
GAATAAACTGTGAAGTCAGCGGACTTATTTCCAAGCGAAAGCGCGTTAACTAACCAAAGCCTCAATGATTGATAATGGTGAGATAATCTAAGGGAAGGTTAATCAAATTCGAATAGTGATGTTTCGTGTACACCAGACGCCTTGAACAATGTCCATTGTTAGCACACAGTCTGTTGGTCGTGTGAACAGGAATCCGAAAGGAATGCATGGAACGAACAACGAAGATATTGTCCATTTGCTTACCCCTTGACGGCGTGTCTATAGGTCCGGATTAAGTTTAAACACAATATCACCCACCAGTTGACAATGGAAGGAGGTGGTAGTGTTTGCATGGTGTATGCACATACGACTGCATCGTTTGATCCTTTGTAGTAACAAATACCGAGTTGTGTTGCATTTGATAACAATTATAGCATTCCAGTCAAGAACAATGAATAGCATTCCAGCTCTAGTCGACAATAGATGCCAATCACCAAACACAACTTGCTCGACAAGATCAGAGCAGAATACATTAATGGCAGAAAAACTACGCTCCAAAATATTGTCAAGCATTAGTGGATAAGACATGGTAGTTTTGAGTCCTTTCCACCTTATTTGCCGTCAATTCGGTGCCAAAGATACTTAGCCATGGTGTAGGATATTTTAGACCTTCGCCAACAAGCAACAACAGCAGAAAAGAAGCGAAAACACATGAGGCCGAAAGGCCGTGACGATCCATGCAATCACACCGCCACCGGATAGATATCTGCGTATTGAAAAAAAAAACATGAAAGAAACAAGTAATAACATATAAAAATGCTTTCACACTGATAAACAATACGGAACATAGACACAGTTGTACATAGAGTGCTTTCACATGACGTCACGGGTGCAATGTTGGTGTTGCAAAACAAACAAAAACGGCGGTCATGTTGGTGCTCCAAACTAATCCTCTTTTGTTTCATGGAAATAGCATCCATTTAAGTCACGTGATTGAAACCACTGTATAAAGAGCACTTAATGGGTGTAGTTCAGATGGAATTTAAAGGTGTTTGAGTACATTCCAGATTGAAAGGGTTTGAATTCTAGCACCTTAGGATATTTGACTTTGCGTATTGGGAGGCAAGGTGGAAGTTGATTAAATTTTAGGTGAATTTACCATGAATATTTTGAGAGTTCATGGAAAGAAGTGAGAGATGAAATATTTTGCGAATTTCTTAATAAGTAGCATGGTAAATTTACAGAAATACTGCAGTGAAAGGATCTAATGTGTGTTAGGATGTTTTCAAGAAGCGTGTAAAAGGCTGGTGAATATTACTTGAGATATTAAGGCACATTTTCCGAGTCAAATTGTTCACCATTAATGTAAAAATAATGACCTTTGACTTAAGCTTCAGATAAATTGCGCTCGTTGCGGGCTTTCATCGCTTTCATCATACCCTTGATTAAAATTCCCCGTCGATCCTTTTGAAAAGCTCTTGTGTAATTTTTAGTGATGTACGCACCAGTGTGTAGTACTCTTGCTTTTTTAGTCTTACCTCTTTAAGACCAAACCTGGACGCAATCCTCTTTGATTGGTCTGCCTCTAGTACTAAATCTTTTGCCAACACGATGAACTGCGTGGAATCAAATTCGTCTTTGCTTTCTTTGATCACGGTTATTAATCCTAAATTCTCCCGTCTGGTATACTGTTCGAGCTTTGTATTCCGCTCTACTTTTCCTTTCAGGCTCTGTTCCAAGATACTTATCGCCTTCCTTAACAACTCTATTTTCGGAGATTTGTTCTTTTGTTCCAGCCTTGAATTGTTTTTTCAAGATATCGACACCGTTATGAGTCCAATTTAAACTCGGTTCTAAATTTTTGACGGTATAATTTCACTGCTTTCAGATCCAATTTAACTTCCTCCGTAATTTGTTTTAGTTTTCGCGTATGTCAGCAAAACCCTCCGCAACGAGTGACTTAAGACATTCAATTGAGTCCTTCAGTTTACGATAGAGCTCGTTATTCGCGCTACCAGTATCAGCCTCTCCTCCTTCATTAATTGACGAACTGGAGCCCTTTTTGAGCGTTTCCTCCCCATTTGCTCTTGAAAATGCTGCTTAGTCTGTTGAAGATGCAATGTAAACGTTTTTATACACCTTTTGAGCTACACCTGTTAATTAAGCATCTTCTTTCTATAACGCTTTAGGCTTAGAAAATCATTTCTTTGACGAGCGTTCAAAGACGTTTGTGGTCGCCATGACTGTCGGTCCAGTACTCAAGTATTTAAATTTGAACCAAAGTTTGCTACAATAGGTGAATTAGTTCCTCGCAACTTTTAGCTCATGTCAGGCCACCCAACTACCTTCTGCTTGCTGGATTAAGAAGTCCGTAAACAACTTAAAATTTAAAGGACCAACTTTTTTTTTTCATGTTTATGTTTCATGTTTCATGTTTTTTGCTATATTACTTAGCAACGTTCCCGACTGACAATTTTGAGCAGCACCCTTTTAAGAGTAATTCACGGTCGCAGCGAGATTG
>NC_090889.1:1611124-1621124 GCF_036669925.1 Montipora capricornis | reverse complement strand
TCCGTTAAAATCGCCATGTCACGCACTATTTTATTAAACAACTTTGAGAGTCTCGCATGGAAAACAACATAATTCTTCCGTCTTTAGAACACTCAAATATTTTTGTGCAATGTTTAAATGTGTGCTTGGTCGATTTTAGTGAATGTTGTGCTGTTGTTTTGGGTGGAAAATAATTAAATTTCGAAGACATGTATTTCATTCACTTAAAAGTACTTCGTAAATATAATTAATTTTCATCATGTGCGAAACCTTCAAATGGATTAAGCTTCTGGTGGTTGAATCGCCGAAGAATGTTCTACAGATTCCTGTCAAAATTTCTTTGGGCAAATGATTGTGAGCGACGCGAGAGCTTTTCAAAGTACGTTAAAAATGCTAATATTTGCCCTTCGTCGTCAAATATCAATTGACGGGTTACACGTAAATAGAGGATATTACACGGTGGCGAGAAGATATGAATTTTATGTTCGAGTGGCAAGAACAATATCTCACGAGTGAGCGAAGCGAACGAGTGAGATATTGTTCTTGCCACGAGAACATAAAATTCATATCTTCGAGCCAACGTGTAATGTTCTTTTTATTATATGGAGACTAAATATTGAATATTTCCGATTTTATTGTGTTTCAAAGTAATCAAGTTTTCGAAGATTTGCCGAAAACGTGAAAGAAATGTACAAAAACTAAAAATGCACGTGCAGAGCGTGCAAAGGTATTGTTTTTGATCATAAAGATGCAAAATTTGTGACGTTTTCGTTGCCGTCGCGTCGAAGATCTTAAACTCCCCATTCTAAACAACAGACGCGACGCCAGAAACCAATTCAACAAAAGCAAAAGGCGGGAATCGTGACGTCGTTGAACGATACGACACTCACAAAGGTGACATACGGAAAACCACTCGGGTCCCGGATGAAGTGGCGTATGGAATCTACGAGTGGTTTAGTTCCCAGTAAAACACTCTCCTCCATATAATATATCTTAATATGCGCCACATGACTTGACACAGATTAAGTTGACTTAGACACAGAGATGATAATTTCGAAATTTTCTAACCTTATTGGCAGTAAGAGACAGGTCCATAGGCCGATTTAACGTGTTTCTTTCACGATTCGTCGCCTTTAAGCGGTCAAAGTTTGCTTCTGTTTAGACAACGTCTAATGCACATCGCCAACTGTCAACGTAATCAGTGGTCGAATATCATGAATCTGTGATCTTCTTTCGCGGCATATATTGATCATTACTTATACCTAAATCAACAGCTGCTAAGCAATTCGTGGATAGTTGTTTGCGTTGTACGTACTACACCAAGTTGACCAAAATATTACATATGATTGCGATCTTTTACCTTTGCTCCCAAGAGTGTCGGCGCCCGCAGCACAATCTTAAAGCGTTCGTTATTTGGTCGTCACGCAATGCTATCATTTTAGTAGGTAGCTACACCGGTAGGAGTATATAGTAATAATAATAATAATAAAAAAATCAAACAAATAAAAAAAATGTAAAACAAATATAAATATTTGATTTCGATATATTCGTATTTTGCTTTCCATACATGTTTTGTATTGGGCACTCTAACACTGCGACGCGCCTTACCGTGGCCACCCAACAAACATTTTTTGAAGTTAGCCAATCAGTGTGAGCGGATTTGATTGACAGACAAGCGCATTTGGTTCTTGCGCGTTGAAACTTTCTATGGAGGTGTGTCTGTCAATCAAATTCGCGTATCTTGATCAATAGCTAACTTGTAAAAATGTTTGTTGGGTGGCCACGGTATGGTATAAATGTTCAGTTAATACCACTAAATTCACAAAGAAGTCCCACCACGCGCTAGCTCTTCCCGGTCTAGTCCAATGTCTCCTTTGTCTTTCGTATGGCTTTCCTTCTCTATCTCAATATCTCTTCGTGCCATAAGGCAAATAATGCTTTGACATTCTCTTTCCATCCACTTCGGTTTGCTGCTAAAGCTCTGACAGTCGTCCATGATTGCCACCCAGCTACTCGTCTTTCGTCTTCAACCATTCTCCTCCATGTTGTTTTTGGTCGACCTGGTCTCCTCCTCCCCTCTGGCCTCCACTCCAATGCTGTAACACAGTGCTCCTCTCTGTTCTTCCTCAATATATGCCCGATCCAATTCCATCTTCGGCGTCTGATCTCATCACTCGTTCTGTTCACTCCTGTGGTCTCCTGGATTTGTTGGTGCGAGATGGTCCGTGTCTATCTTATTCTCAGTATGCGTTTCATGCATTTGTATTGGAAAGCGTCCAGCTTCTTTGCTTCTGTTTTCGTGAGTTTCCAAGCTTCGCAGCCATACATCAAAACTGCTCTGACAATTGTTTTGAACAATTGAACTTTCGTCTTCCTGCTAATTTCGTTACAGTCCCAAATTCTTCGCAACCTGTAGACAGTTTGTCTGGCTTTACTTAGTCTCTGTTGTATGTCTTTGGTCGCCACGCCTTCTTTATCCAGCAGTGCACCTAGGTACTAGGTTTCCTTCATCAGCTCTGAATTGTTATGGCGGAATCTCACACAACGCCTCAGGCATTAATTTGTGACATTTTGTTTCCGTGCGGAGATCGGGTGACTTCGCACGCCTAAGAAAAACTGCAAATTGAGGAGAGGCCTGTGAAGATTTGTCTGTTGTCGAGCGCGCGCAAGATGATGCGTTTGGTACCGGGGTTGGGTAACGGTATGATTACCGGTATGTTGCGAAAAGCAAGATGCCAGGTCAATATGCTAACATAGCCCCAAGGCTTTCAGGACAAACATCCATATCTGGTGTTGTCTTCTTTGTATCCAGTCTCGTTCGGGAATTTAGAGACAGAAGAAACTTTAGAAAGTTACAAAATAATTATCCCTAAAGCCTCAGAGCAAGTAAGAATATTGATATATCGAACGTGGCCTATTTGAGTAAAAAAAAACTTTGCAAAAGAACCACAAAAATCCCCGACTGTCGCGAGAGTATTCGAAAACAAATTCTGCGAAGTTGAAAAAAGACTAACGACTTCTTTTTGTGTTTGCACTGTTTGGTTTTGTGGAAGCCGCTTTTGCACAGCGCGGAAAGACCTAGGAACGAGTTTAAGCCGAAAGTGTTACGCAATGTAGGTAGCGGGTCGCGTAAGAGATGACAACAGGAGACAACTCGGAAGACAAAGGGAAAATAGTCATTCTTTATATTCTTTTATTTACTCTCTTCCCACTCAACAAGATTTTGTGCTCAAAATGGTTACGTATATATCAGGATAGAAATTGCCCTACCCCTACCCTCTAGGCTGGAATAACAGCATTGCGTGACAAACAAATGACGAACCGCTGCAAAGTATTCAAGGTCAAGCAGCAATCGTTCAGATGTGGTAGTATTTTTGCGCTGTGCGAAGTAAGCAACTATCCACAAATGACTCAGCCGTTGCTGAGTTAGATGCAGTGGCGATCAGATGCGCCGAAATATGGTATTTGACCATTAAATACGATGACAGTTGGCGATGTAGATCAGACATTGTGTAAACAGAAGGAAACTGTACTGCTTTATATGTGCCGAATGGCGGGAAAAACACGTTAAATCGGCTTTTGGATCTGCCTTATGCAGCAAATAAGGTTAGAAAATTTCGAAATTATCATCTCTGTGTCTATTTCAACTTAATATGGGTCAAGTCATGTGGCGCTTTCTAAAATATATGGGTAACCAGTCAATTGATATTTGACGACGGAAGGGCAAATATTTGCATTTTTAACGTACTTTGAAAAGCTCTCGCGTCGCTCACAATCATTTGCCCACATAAATTTTTACAGGAATCTGTAGACCATTCTTCTACAATTCAACCATCAGAAGCTTAGTCCATTTGAAGGTTTCGCACATGATGAAAATTAACTATATTTACGAAGTACTTTTAAGTGAATGAAAGACATGTCTTCGAAATTTAATCATTTTCCACCCAAAACGACAGCGCAACATTCACTAAAATCGACCAAGCACACATTTAAACATTGCACAAAAATATTTGAGTGTTCTAAAGACGGACGAATAATGTCGTTTTTCATTCGAGACTCTCAAAGTTGTTTAATAAAATGGTGCGTGACATGGCGATTTTAACGGAATTTGGTAATTTGCATATTTCTCTCACATAAAAGGATATTTTGTCGAAAAAACTGTGCAGTAGTTATTGTCATGCCCTAGCCTATCTACCATGAAAATATGAGCCAAATCGAATTTTCGACCCTTGCCGCGAAATTAAGAATTTGTCTGATTTTTACAGGCAGCCACTCTTAAGTCCCATGTAGGAATACGTTAGCGGTCTGCTATTCAATGCAGCTTCAACCTCGATCAATATGGTGTTTAGTTCTATCATGTTTAGGGAGGCTTTACCGATTGTTTTCTTCAGGCATCTTTTGGTCATTCCTATCAGTCTTTCATAAAATCCTCCCCACCACGGAGCTCTCTCGGCTATGAATTTCCAACGTATGCCATTGTTTGCAAGGAACTTCTGAGTTGAAGTGTGAGAGAGAATTCCGCTATGTAGAGTTTCTAGGTCTTGTGCGGCTGCTTTGAACGTTTTGGCATTGTCAGAGATGATTGTCTCCGGAACGCCTCTTCTGCCTATAAATCGTCTGAATGCTCTTAGAAAGGCTTCAGTTGTTTGGTCTTCAACCAGTTCAAGATGTGTTGCCCTTATGGCAGTACAGGTGAATAGGCATACATAGACCTTGCTCGATGTAGTATTCTTGTTACGGACGTACATAGGTCCTGCGAAGCCGATGCCCCTGTGCTGGCAGGGCTGTGACCGTGAGACCCGCTCTCTGGGTAATGGTGGTGTTGGAACGGAATGAAGGTGTGGTCCTTCATGTTTTCTACATATAACGCACTTTTAACAAGTTGTCGACCTTGGGGTATCCAGAATTGTTGTCTTATTTGAGTTAATGTGTCCTGAACTCCACCGTGTTTGAGCATTGTATGTGTATGTTGGATGACCAATGAAGTGAATGTGCTATTTTTAGGTAACAAACTTGGGAATTTTGTGTCATAGTGAAGGTCTGCATAGTGTAGTCTATCACGACAGCGAAGTACTTCTTGGTCATCGAGGAACAGTCCTAGTTGTTGCATGATAGCCGGTTGTTTTGACTTCGTTTTCGCCTTTAAGCAAGTGATTTCGCGTTCATAGTATTTTCTTTGGGTTACTTTTAGTAATGCAAGTCGAGCACCATGCAATATTTCAGTTGTAATAGTAGACTTTGTGTTCCTTTTTCGCCATATATCTGTGTAGTGAAGGAGTGTGGCCGTTACTCTGATCGCTCTGTATAAGGTTCAGTACCACTCTAAGTCTATTGAGTAAATTATGTTAGTGCTATCTGATTTTAATATTATATGCATTTGTGGACTGTCGATTATGTCTGTGGTAAGTTCCTTTGACTGAACTTGTGGCCACTGATCATTCGGTGCTTTTAGCCACGATGGACCTTCAAACCATAATGCTCTATTCTGATAGAACATCGTTGTGCTTATTCCTCGTGTTATTAAGTCTGCAGGGTTTGAGGATGTGGGACAGAACATCCATTTATGTGTCCCTGTTATTTGTGTTATCTTGCATATTCGCGTGTGTACGAATGGTTGCAGTCTTTTGTTGGATGAAAGCCACGATAGCACAATTTGTGAGTCGCTCCAGTAGACGATTTAGGATTCCTTTCCGAGTTGTAAAGTTTTCGTGATGTACGTCGCTAGGTTGGCTTCTAACAGTGCTGCTAGTAGTTCCAATCGTGGAAGTGTTTGCGTCTTAACGGGTGCGACTCTTGTTTTGGCGATTACGAAGCTTGTTTGCGTCATGTTTCCTGATGTTCCTCGGAGGTATGCAACCGCACCGTAGGCTCGTTGACTGCTATCACAGAATATATGAAGTTGTTTGCTGGTGATGTTGTCAATGAAATATGGTCTTGGTATTTTGAACACAGACAGGTTTTTAATGCCGTCGAGCCATTTAATCCACTGTTCTTTTAAGTCATTCCTTATTTCTTGGTCCCAAGTCATATTTTGTTTCCATATGTCTTGTATCATGATCTTTGCTTTAACGGTGATAGGTTCAACAAATCCGAGAGGGTCGAATACTTTTGAGGCGATGCTTAGGACAGACCTTAGACCTTTTGCTCATCTTTTGTTGAGTAGCTTGTGAAATGTCGTTTATCATCTTATCGAGTGAGAGTGATAGCGTGTCCAGTGTCGCATCCCACTTTAGACCTAGTACTTTGGCTTGCGGATTTTTAGCTGCGCATTTGTCTTCTTTTGCTTTGATGTTAAGGTTTGGTGAGTTCGAATTCCATTCTCTCAGATTCATTCCAGCGTCCTTCAAATATTTTCGTGATAATGTATAGTATTCCATGGCCTTTTCCTGGCTGTCAGCCCCCGTCACCACGTTATCCATGTACATTGAGTTGATGAGGTCAGTAGCTATCCATGTATTTGCTTTCATTAAGTGATACTGGATTGTTGCAATTAAAAGAAAGGGTGACGAAGTCGCTCCAAATAGGACGCGTTGGAACCTATATGCTCGTAAGTTATCTGTATCGGTGGCTGGTTTGTTGATATCTTTAAGCCAAAGAAATCGCTTGGCGTCTCTAACGTTTGGGTGGAGTTCGATCTGGAGAAATGCCTTCTCGATATCGGCGATGAATGCCACATTGTGTGCTCTGAATCGGAGAAGAATTCCTGTCAGGTCCTGCATTAGGTTCTCTCCGGTGTGAAGACAGTCATTTAAGCTTGGTGAATTGGAGTTTTGCTTTGCTGAGGCGTCATAGACTATTCTCATTTTTGTTATTGCGCTATCCTCTTTAAACAATGGGAAGTGAGGGATGTAGTGGACGATTTCTTCGTGGTGATGCATGTCCGGTACTATCTCTATAAATCCCATTTGAAGCTGCTCCTGTAGTTGCTTAAGCTTGTCGTATTTGCCGATAAGTTCTTGGTCTCTTTTGTTTAAGGTTCGCTGGAGACTGGCTAGTCGTTTTACACTGAGGTTCAGGTTGGACGGCAGATCGTTTTTGTTTTCTTTCCACGGCAATGCAACGCTATATCTACCCGAAGTGTCGTTGAATTTGATTGTTTTTCGAAATGTTTCCATGACGGAATCGTCTTGACTGCGTTCGTCGGGGATTTGGTTTGTTTCCCAAAATTTGGTGAGTATGCTGTCGAGTTGTGATTCGGCGGACTGGGTGTCTATCCGGTGACATCCCATTGTGTTGCTGTTGCGTATATTAGAGGTGGATTCTGCTAGAAGCCAGCCAAATTTTGCTTTCGATAGCGATCATGGCTTCGTTACTCGTTTTGATCATCTTGCGAGTGATCAGGTGACCGTATGGTCGTTTCCGATAAGTAAATCCACTTCTGAGTTTCCGATAGGTGTGTCCGCTAGTTTTAGACCTTCTAGTTCGTGGGGAATTTCGAAAGCTTTTATCTTCAGTGGTGGGTAGATTGTAGGAGTTACAAGTGCCGTTAATGATAAACTTTCCTTTCTCGTATCTAGATTGAGTGAGACTACGTCGTAGTTTCTTCTGGTGGTGGTTTTTCCAAATGTGGTTACGTCAAGGAGTTCTTTGCGTATAGTTTTGAGGTTTAGTCGGTTCCTCATGTTTTCTGTGATGAACGTACTCTGCGAGCCTGTATCAAAGAGAATTTGTGCCTGTGAGCATTGAAATCCTTGGCCGATTGCTGTTGTTCTAGCTGAGTGCATTAGGATATGATTCTGTTGCAGATCTAGCAACCGCGTTGTTGCTACGTGGGTTGTTCCTACGTGGGTATTGTCTGAGTGGGTTTTCTTCTCTTTGTGAGTCTCCTTGGGTTCGTCGTGTGTGCTTGCTTTCGTTGGCTCGATCTTTGAGGTCGACGGGTTAGACGCAGTATGTTTTGGCTGGTTTTGTGTTTGTCCGTGGCAAAGTGTAGTATGATGCTTCTGTTTACACTTCATGCAGCGCCGCTTAGAAAAACATTTTGTCTTGTTATGATTTGTGCCCAGGCAGTTGTAACAACGTTGTTGTCGTTGTAGTACTTGGTAACGTTCTTGCACAGTTTCGAATTCGCTGCAATTGTCTGACCATTTTACCGTCACAGTAGGCGCATTTCTTTTGTTTCGGGCGTTGTTTCTCGCTCTGCGTTCTTGGCTGCGTTCTGGATAGCATCGTTCCCGTTGTCGGAACAAGTGGTTCTTTGTCGTATGTTTCGTAGCTTTTCGTGGTTGACAGGCGACCTTTCTCGATTGTTTCGATTTCTCGTCGAAGTGCGATTCGTAACTTGTCAAGTGACTTATCCGCCGAACTGTCAGATCTGAATATCGCGTAACGTATGGATTCTGGTAGTTTCTTCAAGAGTATCAGTATAAGAAGGCAGCCGTACGTGTCGGTTTTTACGTCGAGGGCCTCCAGACCACGAATGTTTGATTCGTAGGAGTCATAAAATGTTCGCAGACTCGATATTTCGTATGTCGGTAGGGTAGCTCTGGTCAGAGATTCCATGTATGCATTGATAATATTTTGTTTATCGCCCAAGCGTTCTTTCAATATTTCGATTGCTTTCGTATAGTTTTCGTTGGTAAGTGGTAGTCCAACGATCGAGCGGGCTGCCTCTCCTTTAAGCATATTTTGTAGATAATTCATTTTTTCGATGTTGTTCAATTCGGTGTGTTCGTCGATCGCTGCGCTAAAACTGTCCCAGAAAGTGAGCCACTCTAATTGATTGCCGTTGAATGGTTGAATGCTGAGTTTTGGCAAATTGACGTTGATTCGCGTAGTTGTCGGTTTCGTTGAACTATTGTTATCATGGAAAGAACTCACCGGTTTATCGTGTTGGTCGTTTTTCAATGCTTCCATTATCATGAACTTGTAGTCGGAGATGGTGTCTTGAACTGACAAGGCCTCCTCTATCTCGTTCTCTAGCTCTTCCTCGGAGATGGCCATGGCTATATGTGAGTCCATTTGTGATATGTCGTTTCCTCTTCTTGTTAGTCGATCTTGAAGTGCTTTAAGTTCGGCGGTGTTGAGCGGCTCCGATTTCAGTAGTCTGTCGGCTTTTTTGAACTCTTGAGTGCAATGCCCTCTGTACGAACCTCGTACTGACTTCAGTCTTCGAAGCTCTTCTGACATTTATTTTGTAGTGGCTGCTTAACTGTTTAGAAATTCCCGCCACAACGGGGTTCTCTCCCCAGTCTTTTTGCGGGTTTTGGAGTTCCCGTCACCGTCCCCGTTCTCGTTGCTTAAAGTCCCTACTGTCTCATTTGGCAAAGCGTTCCACTCGATTATTGTTCTTGAAAGTAGGATAATTTATAATAATCAGTAAAAGCGAATGGGACCTTATAAGCTTGGTTGTTGACATGACGGCTAACTCGTCCCAGCAACTTCAGATATTTCCTTAACAATTAGACCCGTAGCCCGCAGGGCTATGGGTCAATAGCCCATTCGGCTTCGCCTCATGGGCTATTGACCCGTGGCCCTTGAGGGGATTTTAACTAGTTGGACACAAAAGGCACTAATCTAGCAAATCCTTTTTTAAATGTTTTTTTGGGAATTCAAGAAAGTGTCACGCTTTCCGCTACTGAAGACTATTAATAATAGTCCTCTAGTAGCATAGCAATCAAAATGCAGGATTTGCATTAGTTGTACCGGGTGATACATACCGAGTTGCAGTCATCTCTGGATTTTACCATAACTAGTCTATCCTTTTTTTTCCTTCAAGGGTGTTTTTCATTGGTATTCCTATAGGGATCCCATTAGCTGCTGATACGTAATTGTACCATTTAAAACGAGCTGCAGTGTACCATTTCCAGTTTTTTTAGATTTTCTTTGGTATAGGGATCCCATGCTGCTGAAGATTTTAGATTAGATGAATTAATTCTCAGATTTCTTCGGAGGAGAAAACCAAGTGATTGATTCGCCTTATATGCAATTTTTTCACGTGACGATTCCACCTGAGGTCTCGAGTTAGGGTGACTCCCAGGTACTTTTCGCTGAGTCCACAGTTTCAAGGACTTTACCATGA
>NC_090889.1:1588624-1606124 GCF_036669925.1 Montipora capricornis | reverse complement strand
CTTGACGGTATCCTGCGTGTTGGTGGTCGCCTCAGGCGAGCTGGATTGCCTTGTGATGTCAAGTTCCCAGCCATTTTGCCAAAGGAAAGTCATGTAACTAACCTCGTGGTCAAGCACTTTCATGAGAAAGTCAGGCACCAAGGGCGTGGTCTGACACTGAATGAAATACGTTCAAATGGGTTCTGGATAGTTGGAGGCTCGTCTGTTGTCCGGGGTCACCTTCACAAATGCGTCATTTGCAGAAAGCTTAGAGGTACATTTCAAGAACAGAAGATGGCGGACCTCCCAGAAGATCGCCTTGAGCCCGCTCCACCTTTCACAAATTGTGCCGTTGATTATTTTGGCCCATGGCTTATAAAACAAGGAAGAAAGGAAGTGAAAAGATATGGCGTCTTGTTCACCTGTATGGCGTCCAGGGCCATACACTTGGAGGTCTCAAACACGCTTGAGACAGATTCATTTATTAACGCCCTCCGGAGGTTCATCTGCCGAAGAGGACCCATACGACTACTAAGAAGTGACCAGGGTAACAACTTTGTTGGCGCCAAAAGAGAGCTAAGTGAAGCCATAAACAAGTTGGATCAGGAAAAGATCAGTTCCGAGTTGCTGAAAAATGGGTGTGACTGGATGGTCTTTAAGATGAATGTTCCCAGTGCAAGTTATATGGGAGGGGCGTGGGAACGCCAAATCAGAAGTGTGCGGAACGTGCTCTCAACACTACTAGAAAATAATGCAACCCAATTAGATGACGAATCTCTGATTACCCTGATGTGTGAAGCCGAAGCTGTGGTAAACAGTCGACCCTTGACGCTGGATCCTCTGACTGATCCTGACTCTCTTTCTCCTTTGACACCCAACCACCTTCTGACAATGAAGTCAAAGATTGTCATGTCGCCTCCAGGCATCTTCCAAGACGCTGATAAATATTCCAGGAAACGCTGGAGAAGAGTGCAGCACGAATTTTGGTGTCGATGGAAGAAAGAGTTCCTGCAGTGTCTCCAGACCCGCCCCAAATGGTGCCAAGCTCGCAAGAACCTTCAGGTCGAGGACATTGTGATCATCAAGGATGACAACCTTCCTCGTAACCAGTGGGAACTAGCCCGTGTCATAGAAGTTTCCAAGAGCAAGGATGGACATGTACGTTCTGTGAAGCTTGCCACAGCAGATTCCACCTTGGATAACAAGGGAAAGAGAACTAAACATGCTAAAGTTGTGGAAAGACCTGTACACAAGTTAGTGCTGTTAGTGTGTGGTGACGGTTAAGACCCAGAGTTCATCCCAGCCAAGGAGCCTCAAAGCAAGAATTATTAACCTATGAACATTTCATAAATGATTGACATGTAATTAGGATGAAATAGGTTTATTTCAGAGGAGCCATGTGAAGGTTTCCGTCTATTGTTTTGTTTTGTTACATTTATGTCTGTTTTTCGTCATCATTAAGTTCTCACATTTCTTTCGCTCGCACATGTTTTCATTCGATCACGTATCTCATTCAAGTTAGGTTAAAGCTAGCACTTCAATTTGTTTTCCTGTTCTTTGGGCCAAGCCGGGATAGTTATGTAAGT
This sequence comes from Montipora capricornis, assembly GCF_036669925.1. Lineage (NCBI taxonomy): Eukaryota > Metazoa > Cnidaria > Anthozoa > Scleractinia > Acroporidae > Montipora > Montipora capricornis. Next base: position 1,604,559 of record NC_090889.1, on the reverse strand, counting down.
TTCACTCCGTTCTTTGTTGTCATATGGTTCTAGGTAACATTTAATGCGCTTATTTTCTAGATAATTCCGTTTGTATGCTTTGCTGTAGCAAACATGTTGTAGTAATAGTCAACTAGCGTGTCTCATTTCATTCGCTTAGTTTCTTTGTCGTTCAGTTTGCCTTAATCTGTTTGTAGCATATGGATAATTCGTGTGCGCATTTCAATTTAGGGTTCAATTTAGCCTGTTGTATTTTGGTTCGCTATGATTCATGTTATGCGATAATTTCTTGCATTTTAGTTTACGATTATCGAACACCGATCAACAAGAATTCATCATTAAATCACCGTTGACTGATGCTAATTGGTTCTTGTCTTCTCGTGGATTATTCTTGCGTTTGGTTCGAGAAGTCCGTAAAGTCAATCCCTTTCCAACGCCCGACACCTTTTGACCCTTTAAGCGGATCTTGAGAGTCGTGTCCGTTACATAACAGGTCTAATTAACTTTATGAATACATTGTTTCCATGGAGTAATGTTGAAAATAAGGAGTTTCAATAACTTTTGTCCCTAATAAGAGAGACATCGTACGTATTCCAGTATGCTTTACATATAACTACGTTATTGTTGCAAAATATCACATTCATTGGGCAAATATTTCGTATTTTCTGATGGAGTAATGTCATGGAGTAATGTTCATATACGTGTGGATTACCTTTCCCAAAATAGGACAATGATTGACAGTCCATCCTACTAGCGCCAGTAATCACTTTCAATGTACTTCTGTAATGTGACTTAAAAATGAACGTGGCAATTTACAAATTGTGTTCTACATGTACAGGATAAATTGACTAAGGTATATTACCAATTACATGCTATCTAGTACTTAATTCTACAACCCTTGCCTTGAATGATTAATTTAATTCTTGTGGGCATACTTTCTATTGTCCTATCAATAACAGCAGCATCCATCTCACTAAGATTGCGCAAAACTCTCCTTCGAAAGTCCTCAAATGATTCTTTGTTAATGCTTCTTTCAATAGCTTCATTATCTAGGGAGTCTTTTACAAGGTGAAAAATTGATTCACATGGGTTCAGGTCCAGCGAACGAGAACGTATCTTACATTCAATTTCTCTTAAAGCATTCATTGCTAATTTGCTAACCTGACTTGGATCGTTATCCATAACGAAGAGACGCTTACCATCTCGTTTTGGTCCTGCACGTCCAAAACATAGATTAAAATGCTGCCTAATGAAATTTGCAAAGAATTGACCATTCATCTTTTCATAGGCCTCGTTGAGAATCACACCTTTTCCATGAGCTATTGCCACCATTACTTGGAGGTGTTTTCCTAATGATAAATCGTTCGAATCTTAGCTGGTTATATGCAAACCTTCACTTTTTCTTCGCAAAACTCTTGACTTTGGAGTCATTGCTGCACTCATCGGGTTCGTTTTTTATACAAAGGACACACCATCCAAATAGAAAGCTACTTCTCTGGTCCAAAAGCGTGGGTTATCTCGTTCCCAGCGTCCCATTTTCCTTGCATAATGAAGACGCTCTTTTTTGTCACTTTCTTTCAATAGTCCTTTTTTTCGAGACTGTAAGAACCAGAATCCCATCTCATTTAAGCATCGGGAATACGAACGAATACTTGCGTTTTCAAGACTTAATCCACTATAAGAAACCAATCTCCTAAAAGTAACCGCGAGGCCTTGCCTCGTTAGTTTCAGAAGATTTCTTTTCAACAAGCGCTTCATGCGGTGAGAAATCTTTCTTGGGAGACCGCTTTTCCTTGTCTGACACGTCTTTTTTCGCGTAGAAAATGTTTCTTTGCAAATTCAATGGGCGGATGAAATTGAAATGTGGCATTTCTCGGCAATTTTAGGAAAACTCAGGCCACATTCTCGGCGTAGAAATACTGAAAATGCTCTCTTCTCGGGTGATATTCTGCCTTTAAATACCATTCTAAAAGCACACTGTTATTTTCAAAGAGTTAATTTCACTCCAGTGCTGGAGTAAAAAACTGGAGTAATATAAAGTGAAGTAATATGTACTCCTAAGAGGAGTTAATTTAACTCCACCAAGAGTAAATTATACTCTCACTAGTTAATATTCAAATGCACTGACTTTGCTAGAGTAAATTTTACTCTCCCTTCAGAGTAATATAATGTGCTGGAGTTGATTTTACTCCTATTTATCGGGATACTGAGTAAAGGTTACCCAACTTGAATTATACTTTTTGAGAAAAAAAGAAGAAGAGGATTTTACTCCTATGTATTTTTGAAGAGTAAATTTAAATTTAGCCAGTTTAAGATGTGGAATTAGGTTTGTTTTATTTTTCTGGAATCCTCTGGTTAATTGTTTGTTTTCAAGGAGTTGGAGTGAAAAAGTGGAGTAAACTAAACGTAGTAAAATTTACTCCTCTTATTTTGTACTCCACTAATTAAGAGTAAATTATACTCCCTTCCAAGTCAACACTTTTACAGGATTAAAATCCTAATTTAGTGAGGGTTAATACGATGAGGCCACTCTAAATTTTGCTGGTTTTTTTCGTTTTTGATTGGACGACGCGCTAAGAAAGAAAGATCGTTATCCTCCGCCATCTTGGATAACGCACTATAGAACAGACTGGAAGCTAGTGAGCCGTTTTGGTCAGCAGTCACCGGTGCAGCTCTTACTGATTTCGGCGGGAACACAGCGGTCAAACGTCTACGCATGCCCAAATGGATATTTTTTTTGCCAGCCGCGCGCCAATTTCCCGCGCAAAATTTTAAAGGAAAACATTGGAAACAACCAGTGTAACGCAAAATTTACGAAACAAAATTGAAACGTTCATAGAAATCTGTAAAAGGAAACAAGAGAACGTAAAAGGAAAACTTAAGAATTTCCAGACACAAAGTTTATTAAATTACCGGTACTCTGTTGATTTACCATTTTGTTTTGAGCTTTACCAAAAAAGTTATACGTCTTCAAAAACGGCGTCATGCTGCGAGCTGACAGCGTAGTATATTTTTATTTGTTATTATTAATCATGCGATGCGTGACACCGGAAGCTAACGGCAAGCGGTGTGTAAACGAACGGAAAACTCGTAAAGAAATTAAAAGAAAATTGCAGTTATTCGGCTTAGCTCAGACGAGCTGACAAAACATTGGCAAGGGCTCGAGGGATTCCGTCGGGATCGGGGATTTGTTTGCGGCACAGAAATGAAATCCATCGAGACAACAAACCTTAACCATGTTCGTGTCCTTCATACCTATCCCTGAAAGGTTTTAACAGGTATTCGAAAAGGATGGAAAAAACTTACCAGATTACAGACCTGGAATAAACTGGTATTGTAAATACAAACTTGAGGCCGACAAAAGCTTTATAGATCACGTTAAATACATTCCACGGAAAAGAAAGGACTCCAACAAACAGAAGGTTGATTTCTTTTTAACTCTGACATTTCACGGATTATTTCTGTTAGCCCGTTGTACAATTTAAAACATAAACAAATATATAAATAACGAGGAAAATGTCACTTATTGGATGCAGAGGGCCCACGAAAAGAGGAACAGTGTCGTGAAAATACTGATCAATAGAGGCAAGTCTAGTTGTGTATATATTTATTTCTAACTGTGATATCCAATCGATCTTATTTGCTTACATTCCATTCACATGTTTAATCAAAAGTAACTCATAAGAACGATTAAATCGCTTTAATTTTTCAAGGCTCTTGCAAACTCTTTCCTTTACATCTTTCATTTTTTCCAAATCAATTAAGCCAGTAATAATTGTGTTAGTGGCCAGATTAAATCAAACTAAGGCATGTTAGATATGTAGAAAGGAAAAGAGAAGGAAAACAGGTATTTTGCCCTCTTGTTTATTTACCAACAACTACTTCTAGCAAAAGTCAGAGTGTAAAGCTGGAACTGTTTTTTATTACAATTTATTATCATTATTTTAGAGCCTTCAATTAATTGAAAGATTTCAGATGGCACTTGGTAGTCATTATAAAAATAGTAGTTTGCCCTTGTAGGAAGTGACTGCCATGAGGAAGTCTACAGAGCTTCAAGTACCTGGATTGTTTAATGCTGTCTTTAAAACAATACTTCGGGAAGACTCCAGACTGTCAGCTAGAAGACAGGAGATACCTCCAAGAACAAAGAACAGTTGCCCTCCTTCACATAATAGCATATTTCAGGTGTGCACGAACATGAATTTAAACCAATAAAAGAGTACATCTGAAAAATCTGAAATAAATTTTCATGTCTGCATATATCACAGATTACATGTCCTTTGCAAAAAGACTTGGGTCTCTACATGCATCAGCATGGCCTTTCAAGAGCTGGCCTGAACAATGGCCCCATCTTTGGTTTCTCAGTTGCACCACAAACTATTGACAGGCACAAAAGAAACTTACAGGAGCAGTATTCGGACTCACATGTTAGGGAGTGTATTCAATTACATTATAAAATAATATTAAGTGATGATACAGAGCTAAAATAAGATTACTGTTTTCAAGATAGACAATTGAGAGTTTATTGCTCAAGGGAATTTGACTGTAATCTATGGAGTATTACTTTTTATAAATATTACTTTTGTTTGCTTGTCAGTAACTTCATTAGTTCAACATCACATTGTGTAATATTTAGTTTGTCAATGGATTATTCATTTTCTTTTATTAGGAAGGTACATCTGTGGTGTTACTACTGGATGATTTCCATAACATCCAGACAGTTCGCATACCAGATAATCTAAAGTTGACAAAGCGATGCATATGCAAAGGAAGGGACACTGTAATGTAAAGGTGGTATCACAAAAAGTCACCTGTAAGAAATTTTCACCAAAAGTCTTAAAAACCATCACAAGTCATTTTTTAGTCCTCTTGCTGCACAATGCCAACAACTGAGGGCATACGATAAACAGAAGCAAATCAAACAGTTCAGGTGAAGTATGAATAATAATATATTCTTTATTTCCTTTCTTGAGCCCTTCATTTTAATCATACCTGTAGTGAGTCTAAAATTAAGAGACATTACAATAATAATAATAATAATAATAATAATAACTGGATGATTTCCATAACATAATAACATAACAGCAACAACAAAAGAATAATAATAATCTTGAAAATAATAGTAATAATTCCTTTGTTTGCTATACAATCTGCTGCCTTGTGCTGTATTGGTCATTTTCGGGAATGAGAAGGTTACACAAATTTAACAATTGTGGAGCATAATACAGAGAACAGTGCAGATGTACATTTCAGTATCTTGAAATCCAGAAATCTGGTAATAAATTAGCATGTTCACTGTAATGTGCTACATTGCATCCTATTTTATCCCTGAAAGCAGTTCCACATGACCATCTGGTTTGTTGCTCAAGATGGAAAACTGTTTGTCCTGACAGTCACTTCCATTCCCCTCATGGTTCCATAGTTGCTAGGTCTGACATATCAGGAAGAGAAGCTAAGGAGTTCTGGCAAAAAGTAAACAAGAAATGTCATTACAACACAACTTATGTTCTCTTACATTTGTAATATTTCTGTGACTAAAGACCAGTTATTTTGCATGTACAGTGTAGTGTAAAGAACGAATTTCAAAAGAAGATAAATTAACATTACTTAAAACTTCTTACAAAAAGAAGAACGGCGAAGTTCTTGTGTTGAACAGATAAGAGAACATCTCTGGAAATAACAGGTACTTCAAAACAAAAAAGAATACAACTACACAGAAGCACTACACATAAAAAAAATAAAACACGATAGTTCGAAAGAACTTTTTATTACTTAAAATGAAAAAATTAGGAGAGCATTCAGTATTTCTGTTGCAAAATATATTAATTTATAAAACATGCTTATGCACTTAACTCAAGAATTGTACGTAAGCTTGAAGGATGATATGAATGATGTAATATTTACACAGATCACGACAAGAACACGGCATTTCACCTTTCTTTACGTGTAACTTACAATGATTTCCAATGCTGTGCCTTCTCGTGCATGAATGCCTTAGTATAATTTATCGAATCCATCCTAAATCGAATACATCGTACGATCAGCTGTCATTGCTTTAGTTTGATGTACTGTTTGACATCACTTCTACATGTGGCTACTGCATGTCTCAATAAAAGAATATGTACAGACTTACTCGCTTGTGTGGTCGTTTGCAACTCCTGTGAGGCGACTTGAGTGTCACAACTTCAGCCCAAAAGCTCACACCGCCATTTTGGCAGCCTTTCCGCCACTCCAACGCTCGCACATGCGCACTCATTTGACCGCTGTGTTTTCGGCGGGTCTTTCGGTGGTTTTATTCACGTTTGAATCAACGATCACAATTTGTGCTGACGAGTTTTTTGTTTGTGTACTCTTTAAATGCTGATCCAAAGCAAGGAAATGCTTACAACAACTCAAGCAAAAAGGTAAGCGTTCACTGAACTATGAGCCGATAATATTTGATGCCTTAGGCCCAATTCAGACATTGCACTGCGTACTTTCCATGAGCCGAACTCAATTCGAGTTCGACTGACACAAATTAAGAAAAGTACTCCTGTTGATTCAGAAGTCGAACTTAATTGGCCGATCCACAGCAGTTCCAAAGCCATTACCAAGAAAACCAATTGATTTTGTGAGCGATTTTCATGTAGAAGGCAAAACATGGTTAATGCATGAAGTTCGGCACATGGAATGTTCGACGTCTGAAATCAAAGCCGATGCTAAAGCAGAATTCCCGTCTAGGCCAGGTGAAAAGAACTCCTGAGCCATTCCAAATTGGACTAGCTTTTCTTAATTGATTCAAACGCCGAACGTTTCATGTACTTAATCAATGTATAACGTTTGGTCTGAATCGGGCCATATTGTATTGCCTTACTGTCAAAAGTGACAATTTAATGTTTACAGCTTATGTAGAATTCAAACTTTTCACATGCACCTTCAAGTCCCAGATTTGTCAGGCAAGGATATTTACTTTGGCTTAAGTGCTTTAACAAATTGGTATGTATTTCAAAAGAGCAATGAAGCTTTAGATCAAATGGTTAGGCAAATGATTTGGTTTTAGAATGCTCTCACCGCAAATTAGATGATGACAGAAAGCAGAAAGCTTAAGCTGTCATTTCAACTATTTCACTCAATGCAAATAGTATGTTAATGCTTGAGATTGTTATTATTTGCGTTTAAAGAAAAGAGAGCCAAATTTTGATGAGTCTGCTTTTCACACACTTATAATGGTAACCGGTCGTTTCGCCAACGTGTCAGTTCGCCAACGACCTGTTCGCCAACGTATGAAGTCTATTCGCCAACGTCTAATGTCAGTTCGCCAACTTCCAAAATACTTTGTGAAATAGATCTGAAATGTATTTACAAATTACCAAAAGAAGATAATGTGACCTTTGATCCAAGATGAATTGTTTGTTTTGGCTTGAAAATGTTTGTTTCTCTCTCCGTATCTCTCTCTCCCACGCCATCCACGGCTTTATTTGTTGGCATAAACCGGCTGTAAAACCTTTTCATTAAACATTTGCGTAGGTAAAGAGCCATTGAGTTGAAATATGTTTGTTTGATTACGCGTTTAGAAGCGTTCACTTGTTTCCCGCAAGTTTCGCCTAGTGTTTATTCTACTCTCGTAGAGGGTTTTTGCATTGCTTGAAACGCGAACAAGATATTGGACGCCTTTATCCGTCTTTTGGCAAACATTTTTAAGTGCGTCCGTTTAGTTCGCCTCTCCATTGTTTAACGTTTAATGATATGTAACTACAACAAAGAACAGATAACACCAACAATATCTGCCAATCAAATTCCTGCGATTTCGATCCGGCTTAATCAGGCATTGCTGTATGAAAGGGCTGTGATTTTCTGTTCAATTCAACCCACTCAACTTATCGAAGTATTTTCGCTGATCAAATATTTTTACAAGAGTCACTCGAGAAATTATTGTATCTATTGCAATGAGGAAGTAACCGCGAGACAGGAAGCGCTCCTCTGCGATGGCTGCGACAAATGGCCAAATGACGTTGCAACACGGGAATTTCGAGACAGCAGTGTAGAGATGCTGTTAAGTCCGGATTAGAGGTGGTTTGGCGAACTGACACGTTGGCGAAAGGACCGGTATTCCTTATAATACGTGTATTATTATAACAGAAATGACAGTGTCTGACACTTGCAGAATGCAGACCACAAACTAATCCTTACTCACAGTTATTGAAAGCTATTTGTAGGCAGTCTGCAGTTTTCATACACCTTAGAAGTGATCAGCTTTATTATTACCAGTATTTTATATGAGACATGTGGTATTGCGTGTTATTATCTGGATGTAATTTTTATGACATCTTTTATCTGTAAGTAACAGTAATAATTTTTGTTTGGAATGTGAGTGAGATTGTGAATTATTTTCTTCTGAAACTTTTCACTATATTTATTTGTTGATAACAGTTCAAATTGGAGGCGGGTACAGCTGGGAATTGGTTCATTAAAAGATTGCTGGGAAGTTTGGGCAGAGAGTTGGTTACAGAAAGTGCTGAGGCTAGCCAAGAAGATGCCTTCTTCTTGCAACATACAGTACACACCCCAGGAAACCCCAGATAAAAGAAAAGGTTGGTGCCATGAAAAAATCCCTTTGAGGCTGAAAGTCTGAAAGACTTAGAAGTTGATTGTTGCTTTTAAACAAGTGATGCATATAGATACAGTATTTACAAATAACTCACATAAATTACACTTTAACAACTAATTCTTGACAGTCACTGTTATAAAATAATTATAAAGCACTGTCTCAGTTACAAGCCTGTGTAAGTATAAACTAATAGTGCCTAGCGATTAGTGGAAGATGATTCTGCAGTTTTATTTATCCACTGTCTCACCCAAGATCTACTTTCAGTTTAAAATCTGAAATACTTCTATATGAGATAATTCTAAATACCCCATCACACATAAATAATAACAGCGTCTGGCAAGATATTGTCAAGATTTGTTCCATGAGTTCCACTACTATATGTTTACTTTTTTCATTATGACAAAATTAATTTAACAACTTACACTAAGTTACTCAATGAATAAAAAAAAATGTTACTGGTACATGTATATAATTTCTCATGCAAGTATTACATGTAGTTCCATTTATTTGGCACACCAAAATGGTTGGCTGGCCTCTTTTGTTTCTCAGGATTAGGGATGTATTGGATTTGTGCTCTCTTCCTATTTTGTTAGAATATTGTGGAATGATCTTAATTTTGGAAGGGGTTATACTAATCATTATTCTCTTTAATTCCTTTTAAGGATGATGAGTCAATCAATGCTGAGGCTATAAAAACAACATTTGCAAGGATTGTTGCTTCTGGCACACTAAGTGAACTAGAGCCATTTACTGTACCTTTTGGTAGAAAGCAAGGTTTTCTTAAAACTTTCATTTGCTTTAATTTTTTTGCTGGGAGCATGCTATGTTTGTAATATTAATTATCAGCTTAATCACAAGGCTTTTTTTTTTTCGGAAACAATTCTGTTGGAGAAAAAAAACAGTGGTAAAGTTCAACGATTGCAAAATTTTTGCATCAGTTATCGTAAGGCATGTTCATTTTTTTATGTTTGACTTCTTTCTGTAAGAACTGACTTGTATGACATGTACATAAAAGCCATTTTGTTATACTGAGACACATTAATTTTATCCAAGTATGTTGTATGCTTTAGTTTTTGTTATTGAATTTAGATTTTGCAACCATCATTGCTATCTGTAATAAAACACATACCACTCAATTTATCTTTGTTTAAGGCAAGAACACATTCAGCTGATTGCCATTTAATTATTACCTGTGATTAATTAGAATAAAGATAGCTTCGATTTTTACGATGTATTTGCATGTGTATATTGATCATATGCATTCTTTGCAATCTTGTGATTAAAATTACCAGTATTAGATGCTTCATTGTAAACCTGGTCTTTTCTTCACATAATATTAAAAAATTGAATTTTTTATGGTTTTATGAGAAATCTTACTATAAATGAAGACAGTAGATCTAGTGAGGGTAAATGTGTTCTGTAGAAAGAGTAAATATTACTCTGACAAGGGGAGTAAAGTTTAAGAGGGTAAATTTTACTCTTGAATAGGAGTGGTTTTGTACCTTTTTTTCTCACCCCAGTTTTGGAGTTAATTGAACTCCATTAAAAGAGTTTAATTCACTCCAATAGAAGGATAAAATTTACTCTTGCATGGGAGTGAATTTTACACTACAGGAGGAGTAAACAACACTGGAGTAAATTTTACCCCAAGAAAGGAGTAAAAGATATAGGAGTACATTTTACTCCAAAAACGGAGTAAGCAATACCGGAGTGAATTTTACTCCAAAAATGGAGTCGTTTTGTACCTTTTTTTTTTACTCCCTTTTTGGAGTTAAATCTACTCCTTGAAAATAACAGTGAGTGATTCAAAATCACTACTTTATGCACAAGCAAAGATCTGCTATATAGGTAACTAATTTCTAGGCGTTAACAAACGCATTATTCGAGAAGTTTCATAACTGATGTCACAGTCGTTATGAACGCGTACACGCTACATTACGCGTGCAACTAAGAAAATTCCCTTCTTTCTAGAAAAACTGAAACCTCAGTGAACCTCCTTTTTACTGTGACCGTTTATATGTTGTTCCTATTTCTTTCACGTATTTCAAATATTTTATATACTTCTAGTAAAAAACTTACACTTGGGTAATTGAAGCAAGGACAGTTATACAGAACGTTTAATATCATGCTTGAGTGAATGCTCCCGGGCCATTTCTTGCTAAATTGATTAAAATAAATCAGTTTTGGGCATTCTTTCAACGTCTTCCAAAAAAGAAAGCTTTCTTTTAACGAATATGAAACATCAAACAACAAAAATGTATTTTTATGTCACTTTTAGTTAACATTTTCCCAATCGCATGGGTTTTGGGGTGTCACGGAAGTCTGAAATCCGAATCATAAATTAAAGATTTTAAGCAAAATTCGGTAATGTGCATTTTTATTTATGTTTTGGAAAGTACATTACAAGAACATTTCCAGAATGAGAAATGGAAGCCACATGTTAAATACTGCGAAAGTTATAAGCCTTCAAAGTCGATTTGCTACTCTCATACAATCATAGACAAAACTGTTGGGAAGGTTACCACTTTTGACGTCTTCTCTGATTTCTCCCCACCCCCCTGATTCAATGTTGTGCAAAACTAAATGCTTTTCGTAGGAAATTGTAGTGTTACCTTCAAACATTGAATAGGGGGGAGGGGGGCTTTATAACAGAATGAGGAAGTGGGTTGAAATACAGCTGTGGTGGGTTGCATTTATATAACCTTCCTAACTACTTTTGTCTAGGATTGTAGCTACAGTGTCAGATCGAGTATTTGCCTCCTCGATGACCTCTAAACTTGAGCCCGTGATTTGGTCACGTGTACTGGTCACATTGGCATACATGAAGGGGCAGACGTACATACGGACGTTTATGACGTCATGGCTATAATACCAAATTTTCTCACATCGATGGGTTACCATATTTTCTTAACTATGGTGCTCCGCGCGTGGAGCTCCGCTATAAATAATAGAATTTAATCAAAAAAGAGAAGAAGAATGATATTAAGCCATAATATAGACAGTTAATAGATATGTGGTGTCCAAAGAAGCCGAGCTTTCTAGTTGGACACCGCCATAGCTAAGTAAATAAGTAATGATGGCAGCATAAGCATAGATAAAATTAAATAGCGTAACGAGATGAAGTCTATTATTTCTTAGTTTAAAAGCAGGAGTGTTTCGCACCGCGGGTATGGGTGTTACTTGAGGTGAAGATATAAAAGGAAAATACTGTTCAGAGGATCTACCAGTAGTTTTGACTAGTTTAATCCGCGCAATTCCAAGTTGCACAAAGTAACTTAATATAGTCAACTGAAAAAAAAGATGAATGCATATGAATACACTATAAAACTAAACAGATCGGGAAATGGAATAAACGATGTTTCTCCAGCATGTTTGTAGATATAATTACAATTCCCGTAAGGCGTAATCCCGTTTTAAATAAGCTATTTTCCTAAATTCGAAGAAGTCACGCCGAATACACTGTTTTCACTATCAGTACTCTTTTCATTGTGATAGTTCGATTCGTCTAATTCCCCATTCCAAGAGCAAGCTGCAATCTTATGGACTAAGTGATAATTATGTTAAAATGACAAAAAAAGACGTGTGTGTCTTGTCTTAACCACAAAATATCTAAAAAATCAGGCATCTGCCAAAGGAGTGCAAAACAAGGAGGGAGTCAGATTATTTTATTCAGCATGAAGCCAGCATTACAGTCAACGTTTTAATCAAATGACGCCTTTTTCATGCTTTCTTAAAGGAAATAAACGACAGACGCTTAATTTCAGGGGGCACATATTCCCATATCTTGGATGTTTTTGTCGATTACCTGCCACCACCAACGTGGCGTTTCCCTTGTGAAACGCTTCGACAAACAACTCAGTAACGATGTAGCGCACAGACCCGAAAATTAGAGAGGTGGTTTATAAAACATTCCATGTTCTTGGCCTTTTTCATTGAAAGATTTCGATTTTATTTTTTTTTTATTTTTTATTTTTGGTTGCATGACAGTGACAGTGCATTGTGAAACGATCTATTGTTAAACGTTTCAGTGTGCATGGAATTTCCCCGGGGGAAATTGTCACGTTTTATGTACATTCCGTTGTTACTGGCATAATTAGCACTTTTTCCTACTTATAAATTCAACTTAACGCTTTGTACATTAATCAACTGAAGATGACAGAAGTTTTTGTCGAAACATGTCTTGTAATCTCAAAAGTTTTGTCGTTTTCTTTAAATTGTTAGTTGCATTGATTTGATTTTCTATTGAATAGGCCCAGTTAATGTTTAGGTTATAGAAGCGCTTATGTTTTGATCATAGGTGCAACCTTGAGTTACTGTTTTATATCATCTCGCATCAGTCAAGAATTAGAAAAGAATGCAAGGTTAATTATTGGAAACATTTGGTCCATGACTAGTTACAGTGGACCTTTAAGAATTGTCAGAATTTATTTAAGGAACGAAAACAAGGTTTAATTTTGCTGTTTCAACCAAACAGTTCTGTTCTGTGAGAGTGTTTTGCAGCAGTGGATAATAACACTTGAACAATTATCTGTTCCTGGTTGAAGAAATTAATTTTGCAAGCACAAAGAATGCAGGTTTGATCACAGATAACCCAGGCTCACTGTGAACCGCTGTACTTCATTTGAAATTGGTGAGTTCATACTACCCTACCGCAAAGGGGAGTAAGGTATCATCGAGTTTGGATTCGAGTTCGAGTTCGAGTTGGACTTCGAGTTGGACTTCGAGTTGGACTTCGAGTTAGGGTTCGAGTTGGAGTTCGAGTTAAAGTTGACTATAAAAATAAACCCCCCTCCCCCCAAAAAGAAATAGAGGGGTAGGGTAGGGTAGGTCCCGCAAAACCAGAGCCCGCCGAGATACTTACATTTTTCGAAGGACCGCTTGTGCTTATGGGAGGGCACAAACCAACGATAGTATGACAAGGAATATTTTCCTTGAAATGTAAATGCTAACCATGATTCATGATGCTAACCAACGATCTCTCATGAAGAGAAAGGATTTGAATCAAAGCAGTGTCCATTTCTGTTAAGAAAGTGCAAGTGGCACATAAAGATACCTTGCATCTCAACTTTGGCCTAGCATTGTAAGGAAATATTTTGAGGCTTAGGTGCCCGAGGTCTTCAGTACGGTTCTAGGCCCCGTAATCGATACGGAACGACCAAAGCCTGCAAATAACGTTTTTATTTTTTTTTCTCTACAGTATTATTTTCAAAGCAACTTTTGTGTTTAAATTTTAACAGGCCCTTTACAGCTAGACCATCACGTGACCTACTTTTCATAAAATTGTGGGCTATAAATTAAAGAATGCCGGAAATGGAAAAGGCATGTCAAAAATATCAAAATGGCCAAGTTCGAGGCCCCTGGCATTAAAGAATGACTTTTATGACGGTTTGAATTTTTAAAATAATGAGAAGATTTTTATTGAAAAAGTTGTTGAAGAAAAAGACCTTGCTCTCCAGCAACATTTTCCATAGAAATCCTCTAAATTCTCCGAAAATTCAAATTGTAGTATAAACTCACTCTTTAATACCAGGGGACTCAAAGTTGCCCATTTTGCCATTTTCGATATCCTCTTTCCACGTCTGGTATTCTTCAAGTTATAGCCCAGCAAAGAGCCAATGCAAATGTGGCGTACGCGCGCGTTTGACATTTTGGTCCAAAATTGAGCTATCGGAATCCTTACTTGTTTGACTCTGTGTTAAATCTTTATATTTTACTTTGTTTTACGGTGCAACAAAAAGCTTGAAACGTTGGGAAAGTTGGAAATTTCGGAACGGTCCGTACTCGGGGTCCGGAAGGCGAAATATAGACCGCAGGAGCGGCGAGATTCAGGAATGCTGAGAAGCTGGAGGAAAAAAGAAGACAGTTACCTGTTTTCCAATTTTGCTGTGAAAGGACCTTTCAAAACCTTTTCCAGATCTCGCCCAAAAAAATAATCAACATGAAAGTTACGGTTAAAAAGTGAGGTTCACTTCCCCTATAGTTTCCTCGGTTATAAGTAGAAAAAACCGGCAACTATTGTCTACGTAGCAGATTACAGTTTAGATTACAGTGACAGATCAGTTTGTAGAGAAATAAACAGTTTGTTCTTTTGAAAGTTGATGTTTTGTCCAAAACAAATGTTTTACTGAGAAACTGACTGTGAGAAGACAGCTCGTTTTAAATGTCAATCGTAGTTCACTTTCGTTGCGTTTTTACTTTGCAAGTGCCTATGATTGTCTTGTAGAGCGAAATGAAATGTAGAGAGGTAATTAAAATTATTTTTAATTCTGCATAATATGAAATCGTCTATTAGTAAATATATGGGCCACGACCCCAAATATGGACAATTTGTTATTATTCATTCCCAGTGACAAAAGGTACCACACATTGTTGAAGACCTATATCCCTGCTCTATATTTAATGTGTCAGCAATTTTATTACTTAAACCACATGAAAAAAAAACGAAAAATCCTAATATTGCCTCGAATTCCTGTTCTTCGCC
This sequence comes from Montipora capricornis, assembly GCF_036669925.1. NCBI lineage: Eukaryota > Metazoa > Cnidaria > Anthozoa > Scleractinia > Acroporidae > Montipora > Montipora capricornis. Next base: position 1,589,512 of record NC_090889.1, on the reverse strand, counting down.
CAGCTTATACATCTCTTTGCTTATTAACATTAATAATAAATAATAATTATACATTATTATCAATTATATACTTGCGTTTTAATTATTAACTCGAAGCGCAACTCGAAGTCCAACTCGAAGTCCAACTCGAAGTCCAACTCGAAGTCCAACTCGAAGTCCAACTGGAAGTCTAACTCGAACTCGAACTCGAATCCAAACTCGATGGTTCGGGATTCCCACCGGAAAGGTGTGTTGTTTTTAGTGTTTAAGCTATAATTAATTCTAATTCGGTTTGTACACAAAACAAAGCAAATAAATGAAGTGGTCGATCTTTATCTACGTCCGGGAGCCGAAAGGCATTTCATAATCCTCTTGATAATACTAATTAGCGAGCTTTTGTCGTCTTGTAGTCGGGCTTTATGTAATTATCCCTCATTAATAATGTCATGAAATAAGTCAGATAAATACCTCGAACATCAGTTAATACCTCCGTTCTCGGTATTTATCTCTTACTTAAATAGCTTCCCAAATCCATTTCTTACCAAACTTAGAATATAATAGCGAAACAAGTTCGCTTGTAAGCTAATTTCGGGGATAAAATGGTGTGATGCGATGGATATGTTATGGATCGTGTTAAACGCTCTTCACATCAATTTGTTTTCTTTTTAGAACCAGTCGTACCGTAAAGATTTGCAAGTTTACTACTGTTAGTTTTGATCTCACAGGGACCGCTGTGATCACGCTGATACGTATTTCGATCAGATTCTCATTGTGTTTAACACAATTTAAAATATACGAAGTAGTTGTCCTCCTGAAAAAGCTAAACGAATCGAAGCCATTGTGCTCGTTAAAAAAAAAAAAAAAAAAAAGTTGAACGAAGCTGCTGTGCTCGTTAGAACAAACTCTCCT
>NC_090889.1:1563624-1581124 GCF_036669925.1 Montipora capricornis | reverse complement strand
GTGGTTATGCGCGAATGGAAGAATTAAGATGCGTGGTATGATCGAGGCAAGAGACTGCTCTGTTTTTCATTTCGCTTCTGGTGTCCTCAAACACTGCGCGCAACAAACAAAATTAAATTTGAAATCGTTTAATGAAAAAGGCCAAGAACTTGAAATGTTGTAGGAAACAAACCACCTCTCCAGTTCTCAGGTCTGTGCGGTACATCGTTTCTGAGTTATTTCCAGAAGCTTTTCACGCCACTTTAAGGAGTTTTGTTTGTTGACGCCATGTGGTACACCGATATGCCGGCCGGTAATCATTGAAAACAACTGTGGTTCATTTTGTGATGAAAGAGCTTACTTTTTGGCTTATGAAATAAAATACGTGTGTATGAACATATCTCCTATTGTACTTGAAACGCTCAAACTGCCAAGATTCATAGAGAGAGACACTTTTTTTCCAACTAAAAAGCTTTGTATTATGGCCACGCAGGATGACATTCCGAAATGCTGTATTTTCGAAACGAAGAACGTCACGGAACTGGAAACTTGAAACAAGACCAACCTCCTTTAGATAAAAATTCAGAAGACCTTGCTATTTTGATTGTAGAATTTGTTTGATGACGTCACTGTGAAAACCATCTATTGTTTTCTTTCTTCTCTCGAGTGGTCCAGTTGGGGGTCCATTTTGGGGGTCCACAATTTGTACCGTCCCTGCTCAAGACCTATTAAAATCTTCATTCAAATGAACCCTCGCTATATTACCGCAAGCGTGACTGAACATCTCCCTTCCCCTCAGTAGCATTTCTACCATTTAGTTAAACTAGAAGTAAGACAATGGAAACTAAAAGTTGTTAAAACATTACCGAGAAAAAAATAGATAAATAAATGAATAAAGCTAAAGGCAAGAAAATTGGAAAATAGCTCGAATATTTGTTCAAACGTAATCTCATTATTCCACAACATACGAAATCTTAACAACTATATAGACTATTCCTTGTTTTCCGTGTTTGAAAAAAATAACAAAAAAATAAGAAGTTACTTGGCTTTTCATTTTGAATGTGTCTAATAACGAATTTTAGTGCACTCAGGCTCCTCTAGCCACGTGGAGGAACAAACGCATTCTTCCCGCTAGCGGTCGAAAGTTTTGCTGGGGCCATGAATTAACAAAAAAATTGTATGCTCGGAAAAAATAAAAAATAAAAAAAAATAAAAAAAGAGAAAAGAAAATATTGAAATATTGCTTACTATTTGAAATGGCAAATTCCAGTAAAAGAAAAGATGACAGGATAAACAAAGAAATGAGAAAGAAATTTCTGTTAAAATAAATAATGCATGTACACACGGAATAAATCATCATTATTATTATTATTATTAGCGTAACCTTTACAAAATTCTCGAACCTGATTGGTTCTGTAGGCGCCTATTTGTCGCGTAACTGGCGCACGATCTCGTGGGAGTCCAATTGCAGGTATCCAATTTGAACAACTCCAAATTGGATACCTCTAATTGGACACCTGTGCCATTCGCGTATCAATCACATGCACTTGGATGAGATCTTTCTTTCTCCTTTCCTACTGTTTGCGAAACAGATTAAATATAATTTTAACTTTTTCACACAAAAAGGTCTTCATAGACTTTTTAACCTCGAATTTTGTTCTAGATACGGTTATTAGTAATTGAACCTCGTGTCGTACAATTCAGGGAGTAATCGAGCTCGTAATTTCAAATCACTCGCATGATTACTCCCTGAATTGTACTCAAATCAGTCCAATTACTACTACTACTACTGTTATTATTATTATTATTATTATTATTATTATTATTATTATTATTATTATCATTATTATTATCATCATCATCATCATCATCATCATCATCATTATTATTATCATTATTACTATTATTATTATTATTATTATTATTATTATTATTTTGGCTCGTTCACGACCGATAAGGAATGGGAGGATCAATTGAAGGGAGGATCCAAACATCTCATATGCTTTCAGCTTTCGTAGAAGAAGACGGTGGTAGATTATATGGTTTCGAATGCCTTACTCTACTGTCACCAGAAAAGGTATTTCTCTAGATCTCTTGCTCAAAGCTTCTCACAAATCCTCAGTAATCTTCAATATTCCCGAACAACACTGCCCCGTTAAGAGATTCGTACACTCTGTTCTGAGGCTTCCTTGCATAGGAAAAATATTTTTTTGCTGGTAAAGGCCAAAGGCTTTGCTGGGATCATAAATTGACAACGAATGTTCAGTTCAAAAAATAGAATAACGGCCACTTACAAGCTGATCATAATCATAAAATTCCAAATGACAGAGTAGATGATGTCATGAAAAGTAAAAGAAATGAGACTTAGGTAAATTCTTACTCTGTTAAAATAAATAATGCTGTATGCATGGCATTAGTTCTTTTACTTAGTCGCCCCAACTATTCGCAGAAAGGTCCTCTTTTACGAAGAGAGAAAACAAGACGAAACGGAATCCCGTAGCTTCTAACATTCTAATTGGCATCATGAACACACTTGACGGATTCTGCTGAAAAAGTGTCGGAACGTTGCTAAAAATTTAAAGGAAAAAAAAAAGTTACTCTAAATTTCCCCTCCTTATGAACGACATAATATAGAAAGTGTCCTGGATGACTTACAGAAAAAAAAAAGCTCTGTAAACTAGAGCTACTGCTCGCAACTAATACAACTCTTGTAGATCAATGTTGACCATTGATCAAGTTTGAACATTTTTATTCTCGACCACTGTTTCGATATCTGCATACGTCGTAAACCTGAGTCTTCCATGAGATTTCTTGTACGTATGCACTTGTAATTTTCAGTGGTGTATGAGATGATGGCACAGAATCATGGGATAATGTCCGGGGCACGGGAAATGTGTATTTTGTGAGAGGAATTCTGTCTGCGCTTGCGCAACATTGGGACTTCTTCCATTACCATACCGCTGGCCCTCGATAGAAGAGCGTTTTCCAAGCGTGCAAGCAGCAGCGGCAGCAAGATAGAGCAATAAACCACAACATTTGCGGTCTTCGTTGCGAAATCTTCGTGTTGTTTATCTTCCTTGTTTTATGTGTAGACGGTGTCCATGGCCAGATTTTTTTGACAATTGAGCCCGCATGGCAACAGTGGCTTTTCCCAATCTTTTTCAAAATTGGCGTACGCAATTAAAAAGCTTTGTATGAAAAGCAATGGAATTACGGGAAATACAAGAACAATTACTGTCGTCTTCCAGTTTGCCAAAATCGAGCATTATTCAACGACATTTCAGCGCCACATTAGGTTAAAAGTTTTATTCGAAAACTAATTCCATACCTTTCTTTTGGAAATATATCAATTTGCAACTTCAGATCCAGTCAAGGCCTTACAAATCACTGACAAAAGAATCGAAGATGACATATTTGATAGGAAATAGCAAAAAATCTAAAGATGCCACATAATTTGCCAAAATAGAGTCATAAAATACAGATAAAACCCTATATTGAAAATCAATGTCTGATCTTCGGCTTCATGATAAATTTACCTTTCCTTTGGGTTGTTAAAAGCCGTACCCAATGAAATAAGTCCAGAAAAAAAGGTCGACATGTCACGCAGTTCCAGTTTCGTTCCATGCTAAAGAGGGCAACGATTTCTCAGTCTTTACGCTGTCTTCTCGCACGAAAACCCTGCGTATTTGGCATCAAAATTTTCAACCAAAGCCAGGCTTTTCAAGCCTGCAGTTTTCTAGGACAGCAGTGTAACGTTATACGCGATCGTTCTTGAAAGCAGTCTCAATCTACCTTAGCAAATCCGTAGTAATATTTTGAGCTGGCTCCCAGCTGCAAGCTTCTAGTGACCATCCTTTCCATTTCAGCAAGTATTCGTAACTCTGGAACCACAATACACGTATGCATCACTCAATACACAGAAGACATGAGCTTTAATACGGGGAGAACAAGTCGACTCGAGAGATAATACACGACGAATAAGAAACAACACAAGACTTACCAAACCACATTTTCGCCGAGTAATAATTTTTTCCACATCGTAAAATCTCCTTCTATGTTTCGAGCGAGTTGCTATGTCATATAAAACGACAGAGGGGAACGAATGTAGTTGGTTATAATCAACCGTTAGGGTTTTTCTTGGAGACGGCATGTTGCTTCATTAGCATATATTTGTTGAGTGGCCCGCTGCTTTATGCGCGGGCTCAAATGTCCGAAATTTCTGGCCATGAAAAGATCGATTGACGGTCGTGTTGTTTGTGGCAGAAAGTTGTGACAAACTAGTTTTCGAAGCATACAATACAATAATACAATACAATACAATACAATACAATACAATACAATACAATACAATACAATATTTGTTTATTTCCACCATTCGCAGATCTCTCTGAATTACTGGTGGGGTCAGACATTGCACTCCCGAACATACACGTATACCTGTAGTTATATAAATATAAAGACATAAATATAGTATAGTAGCAAGATAGTAAAATCGTATGCGTATAATTACGCACAATTAATATACGACGCATATTTAACTGACACGAATTCTGAGAACCGGTCTGTTCGGCTAAGTAACACATGGCATGATGGTTCTGACCTCAGCGAATACGAAGTTTGCGACGAAACGACCCTGCTAGAAATTAAGGGGTAAAGCGGGCTTGCGTGCATAATTTCCGTCACAAATTTCTTGCACGCCAGGTGGCGTCTGGCCTCTAGAGACAGTAGCCCGGCACGCGCGAGGGCGTCCTCGTAGCTCAAGTCAGGACCAAAGACGATTCGTAGGGCACTCTTTTGCACTCTTTCTACCGCCATGCAGAAATACTGCGGTAAGTTTGCAAAAACTACCGACAGATCTAGGACAGATCCTAGTAGGGAGCAGTACACAGCCACCAAATCCATATCTTGTACCCCACAAACTTTCAGTTTTCTAAGAGCATAGAGGCGACGGTTTGATTTCCCTATTATATAGTCGCAATGAGTCGACCAACTGAGGTCCATAGAAATATACACCCCAAGGAGCTTGAACGATTCCACCGACTCAATAACAGAACCTCCTATCGCTATTGGTTGACTGTAGCAACTATTATAACGCAAGAAATCAACCCGCATCAGCTCGCACTTACTAGGGCTCAACTGAATGTTGTTACAATGAGCGAAACATGAGATTAAACCATAATTTACAGTTCTTTTGGTATAGAACTTTCCGCGAGTCAGTCATGAAAGTCATCTGCAAATATTTGCGAAAGTTGCAAAAGGGCTATTCGAAAACATATGAACTGGACAGACATTTTACCTCGTTGGTTGGACTCCAACTAATGTTTTTCCTATAAGTTTATTATGTGCTTTGCCTTGTAGGTCGTTGTTTTCTCAACCTTGTTAAAATACCAGGAGTTTCAGTTACATTAAGAAAATACATGTTCACAACCAATGTCACAAGTAGCTCCTCAATCTGTTTGTAAGTTTGGTTGGCATTAACGCGATGCGCAAAAAACAAAAAAAAAAACAGCGGCTTTGGTCAAATATAGTCAGAGTAAACAGCCAGCCTGAATAGAAAGTTGGTATTTTTACCGCGGGAAAAGTTTTAAGAAATAAAGGAACGTTTAAAAATTCTGACAGAGAGTTAGTAAGCTTAACATTCCTGTATTTGTCTTTAGCTATAGTCTCCTTCTTGGTTTCGTGTAGTGTTTGGAGCACCTCCGGATCCCATCTGAAACGTATTTAGTTAAAGTGGTGTTTGTTTCAGGGAGCTAGAGCTGGATAACTGGTCAAGGTTTTGACTTCAGAATATGTCCAATTTCCTTATCTAATTACTAAAACTAATAACCACTGACTATAAGGTCAATGACTCCACAAGAGCTTCAACGAGGTCTACTAGCAGTAGCTGACATCTTAAAGATTGTATACATCTCTGACTCTGTAAGAATAATCGTATAATTCCTAACAATTTATTTCATTCGTCAAGTCCTTTCACATGAAAACATGAGCCCAACAAATTAACCTGCTCCCATCTGTGTGGCTTCATAGACCAAATGCATAAATGGCGGCCAGAAAAATGTTATTTTATTTATGTGCTAATTAGACTCACTAGCCCCGTTTGCATGGACAAAATACAAAAGAAATGTTGCTTGAGAGCAAGGCTAGTGAGTCTAATTAGCACACAAATAAAAGAGTACATTTTTGTCTACCATTTACGCATTCGGTCTATATCTCAGCTGGAAGAGCATCCCACTGGCATTGCAGAGATCGGGTTTTTGAATCCCTTTGAAGAGACGTGAATTTTTCAGGTGTCTATGGAAGACCATTGTTTAAAATTTCTAGTCAAGGGCGAGGATCACTTCTCTCAAGAATACATGTTGCGAATTGCAATTAACGACAAAATTATCTCATTTCTAATAAACAACGATAAGGTAGCTGCAATAAGAAGCACTAAGTAAGAACAAATCCCGATGGATGTCTCCGATAACGAATTATTTAACGAAAGAACCACCCACCGACAGAAAAAATGGAGGTTTCATGCCATACGAAACTTGCATGCCTGCGCGCGGTGCATCTTGGTAGACAGAGACTCTTTAATCAAATGATTGTTGTGCATCGCGAACTATTTTGCGTGCAGTTTTCTTGGATAGAATGCCGAAATAAAAAGGAAGGGAACGAAGTTTTCTCCAACATCGTTTTGATTGCCCTTGAAGTCGCATGCTTCTACATGACCACGTTAAATTCGTAATCACAAACAAAAGACTGGCGAAACGAAAAGCTTCAGTCCTTAAATTGGTTGAACCGAACGCATGAAACTAATAGGGTAATTTGATTCGAAGAGCCTTGAAAAACGAACACGAAAGCTGCGCTTCGTGTCAGCTTCAAACAGTGCATAATGAACGAAACTACCTTCTTTCCGAATTGTTTGAATTAAGTGCGTACATTTCTTAAGGTGGTAAAAGAGGCTTATGACGAAAGCAGAATACATGGCCACTGTTGTGAACGCATTTTTAGAGTGGGGAAAAATATTCCAAAAATGTTTCGACCCACTTTCCTTACGAATTTACCCTTCATTAAAGGAAACCAACGCAGCTAAAATAACACGAAACTTGAAAAAAAGTAGTAGAAAAAACATCTACAAATAGCCTTGGTTCTTCTACGTCACCACCTTTAGAAGTCACGTGAGATAGCAACGGAACTGCGCAACTTTAGTGCACGTTCCCTGTGAACACCTACAGTCGTGTTATTCTGGGAATAGTTTTTCTTCAGTGAGAAAAATACGAACTTTCTTGCCAAAGTTTTTTTGGACAAGATTGTCAAATTTCTTTCGAACCTCGTGGAGGTTATATGAGACGTTTTTACTTGGTGCGGCGCCGCCGGGCCTGGAAGCACATTTACCAAATCATGGCACGCACAGAAGGAACTCCATCCGAAATCTTTCACACAAATCCCTTCACAGATACCTAAAGCGGAAAGGAAAAAGCAATCTCAAACCAGGAACGAGGTTCCCTTACCTGAAAAAGGGACATTACCGGTGCCAAACTGCGGCGCTACAAAGGTCGCGAATGTGAACTTAACGTCAAGGCCGCCGGCAAAGCCTTCCAGCGTTGAAACGCCGGAACAAAGTGAGTTGTTGAAATTTGGTAGTATGATCACCAGTTCCGTGACCAATTTACAACAAACCTTAACGAAGCAATTTGAAAAATTGCAAAGTACTATGGCGAGACCTTGGTTCGCCGAACAACATGATCTCTGAGAGAGGAGCTCACAAGAAGAGGGCGGTCACTCAGGTGAAAATGGCGGAAATAAGACCCGCACAAGACGTGGCGAGCCAAAACCTGAGAGACGAAGGGATATGTCGCCTTCGTACGACTCAAGTGCCCCCGGTAAACAGGGGAATGAATGACTTGTAAGTCGGCGATTCATAGAGATTGTGATGTTCTAACTACCATCGAGGAACGGCTAACCAAAAAGGAAGCGACTGATAGCAGAGTCCACGAACGTCTCGCAAAATCGGTACAACGAAGTCATGTTCGAGGCCAAGAAACTGGACGAGGCAAAAATAAAAGAAGAAGCACATAGGATTCTTCGCCCCGAACCTCGCGAAAGCCTTGTTGTCACGAACGTTGATGAGCTGATTTGGAACCACCTTCACTTGACAACGAGATCCTTTGACGCTCGTGTGCAAACAGCGCGGGGTGCTCTTGTTAAAGGAGTGATTGAAATCGCAAAAATGCTTGACAGTATATTGGATTAAAACCCAAGACTACACCAGATAAAAACTAGGAGGTTGATGCCCATATCTAGACATCTTTTTAAATTAATTGACAAGGGTCGTTATTCTCGTCGTTAGTGCCCATAAACAATTTCTTATTTGAAGGAGACTCGAAGACATTGATAAAACGAATCGAGCTCTCAAAAAAAGCTAGGAGGAAAGTTCTGCGAAAACACCAGCATTTAAAATACGACCTGAAGCAATATGGTCGTTCTCGAGGCACTATAAATATTCAAAGCCTGTATTTCCTGGTTCAACTGAGAAGGGCTGGTTTTGGGGCCGAAAGTCTAATTAAATTTAACAACACGGTTATACGACCTGTTCTTGAGTTTGGCGCCCCAGTGTCCCATCACAAACTTCAAGATTACTTCTCTGAAGACCTTGAGAGAGTTCAGAAACGGCCTTTTTCAATAATTGCGCCTGGTCTGCCATACCAGCTCTGTCTAGATAGTTTTGAATTGGAGAGCTTAAGCGTCCGTCGTGAAAAGCTGTGTTGTAAACTACTCAATGAAATGTCCGATGAACAACACATCTCCACAGCCTTCTGCCTTCAAGAAATTATTCATCAGACAATCTCAGGCGGCAAGGAACTTTTAGCCTGCCAGGTCTTAAAACTGAACGTTTTAAAAAGACATTTATTTCTGCAATGTGCAGCTGTCACAATCTAGCGCTGCCAATTTAACATTACTTATTTACACTAGCATAATTTTAAATTGTATATAAGCCTTTTTTAAAATATTTTTCTGTACATAGTTATGCAATTCAGCCTTTTGCCTTGATCATTCAATCTCAGCCTTCCTACAACGTCAAATATCGAAGCTCCCAGAGGTTCTTTTTTTCACACAGAAGGCCCTTTCCTTTTCAGGACAAGTAGCTGAGGAAAGAGAGAGGGGTAAAACGAATGCAATAAGTACTACTGCGTCGGAAACGGCGAGTGAAACACCCACGATTTGGTTGGAAACGACAGGATTACTCTGGTACCTGTTGACAATTTCCAAGCCGGAAGAATTAAGTTATTTTGGAGCAAATGGCGGGAAATCACTTCAGACGAGTCTGTCTTAGACACGGTTGCTCATAGCCTTATCGATTTGATAGCTAATCCACTTGCCTTGAATTATCAGCAAAGTGCTGGATTAACATTTCCTGTTAATTTAGTAGAAGAATCAGCCACAGATAATGAGATCGAAAGTCTTCTTAAGAAAGGGGTGATTGAGTTCAGCTTTTACTGCAAAGGAGAATTTATATTTCATACACCCTCACCAAGTTAGTCTGAATATATATATATATATATATATATATAAATTCTCTCTAATTCGGACGTCGCAAGGAAAACAGAGACAAATACAACCTGAAAAAGCACATACGGAGAATGCTTATTCCAAACAATCAGGTACATAAATACCACAAAATAAAAGAAAAGACAACGGCAAACAATGACAACTAAAATCTTCTGCCTCGAGCAACGTTGAACCTCTCTTGAACCTGCTCTTTAACATACATTTCCGTTGCCACATGCATCGGACCTCCAACGATCAAGTGAATTCAATGACAGCCGTTCTTTCGACGAGCAATTATTAAATATCTTAACAACAACTGATTAAAGCACGCAAAATTCCCCGACTTATATATAAATACATCTTGACCATCTCTAAAAACACCGGTCTTACTCTCAGGAAGTCTGATGGTAATATAGTCTAGCAAAACCGTAATATAACAGACCTAGACCACCTACAAAGGAAAGAACAAACAAAGCAGCAAACCTTAAACCTTTAAAAGTAGCATTATTTTGGGCTCTTCAATTTAGGGCCCTGGATCATAATATTTGGCTCTTTGCTGCACATCTGCCAGGGAAAGATAATATAGTGACAGATCAAGAATCACGTTCTTTTCATGACAGAACAGAATAGCATTTACACAAAGCTATATTTACAAACATAGTTAGTCTATGGGGGCCATATGAGATAGATTTATTTGCATCCAGACTAAGTAGACAATTAGCCACTTATATATCCTGGAGGCGGGATCCTGAAGCCTCATACATAGATGCGTTTTCGATACCATGGACGAACAAAGGGTTATTATGCTTTTTCCCCTTTTTCTATCATTAATAGATGTCTCCAGAAAATCTCACAAGACAATGCAGAGGGAGTCATTTTAGTACCAATATGACCAACACAGAAATTTTTTGTAACAGTGCTAACAATGTAAATCGACCATCCCACACTCCTTCCAAGAAAGGACAATCTTGTGACATTACCCCACTCATCATCACTCAATCCGCTGACAAAAAAAGGTGCAGCTGATGGCTTGTCGTGTATCGGGAGGTTTGAAAACAAAAGCCATTTCTGATAAAACAAATACAATTATCCTCAAGTCGTGGTGAGATGGAACAAAGAAACAGTGTGACTCTTACCTTAAAAGGTGATGGGCACAATTTTGTTGTGAGAGGCAGATTAATCGAGCTGAAGTCACTGTAAACGACACCTTCGTGTTTCCTACTAGCCTGTGTAAGGCGGGGCTAAAGTACAGGGCTATTAACACAGCCTGCGCGCTGTGCTCTCTCCTGTCTACACTTTGACAGCAGATGAACAGTTGGTAGCCACCCTCTCATAACTAGGTTCTTGAAAGGTGTATACGAGTCGAGGCCAATTCAAAGTAGATATTTGCCCGTCTGGGATGTACAGGACATTTTTAACATGTTTAGAAGCTGGAGTACGAATGAGGCACTTTCAATGAAAGATCTCTTTCAGAAAACGGCTATGTTAATTTCCCTAGTTTCTGCGCAGAGAGTATAATCACTACACCTGTTAGACACAGCTAGTATGATCCAGCAAGACACTAGCATAACTTTTCAGCTGGGGATAATTAAACACAGCAAACCTAGAGTAAAATCAACTCATACTGAATTTCAAGCATATCCCCAAGATAAAAAGTTATGTGTTGTCAAGACATGGAAATGCTTCTTAGAAAGAACTCATTGTTTGAGGGGAGAAGAAACTAGACTGTTCATAACCTAATCCAAACTATACCATGCAGCTAGTGATGACACATTGCGAAGGTGGACAAAGACATGTATGGCGTAAGCAAAAATAAACACAGAAGTTTTTTACAACCCAAAGTACACGAGCGGCGTCTACATCTGTGGCACTGCAGGGTAGCCTGCCAGCTAAACTTATCCTGACCAGGGCTGGATTTATGGGCTCATGAGACAACATTTACAAGACATTACCATGTCCCAATTCAAAGTAACGGAGCCACAAAACTTGCTGAAGCAGTAATTCACAGAAAAAAGAACACTGAGAATTTTTAAGCAATATAGTTATTACAAATGCTTATATCACGTGTTGCCTATGACATGTTCGACTAAGAATACTCTTGAGTTAAAATCTTTTTCTTTTTTTGTGCCCTTGCACAATACAGATATCAAAATGTTTTAGTTTCCTCAGTTACGTTGCGTTTTTTCAGTCGTTGTATGTTTAATTTTCCTGATTATATGAACAGTCTGTCTGCCTCTATGAAGTGTGCTCCCTCAGCAAACAAAGAGTTCAAGGACACAGCAGTCTTGAATGTTTAATAAAGGGCTGCGTGCAGGATTAGGGCTGTGTCTAGTCTTGTCTGATTAATCAAAAAAGAAATGAATAACATTAACTTTCACCTATTTTTCAAGTTTGATTGCTGTTGTCTTGGCTGCAAAATCTCACGTTACCTCCAAAAGTGGTGACATAGAAGAATTGACTGACCTGGAAGTCGAAGTTTTACTAAGATTCTTCTAGTCACCAAAACCTTCAGGGGTCAATTGCCCACCTTCAAATGACACTACATCCTACCCTGCTGTAGTGAGAATATAACACAGTTTTCAATTTAACGAGGTTGTTGCTCACTTCTTCTCAAGATGACTGCAATCTGCTTTTAAAGACTGAAGTTGCGCAGGTGCGTTGCTACTTTACTTGACCCCTAAAGGTTATGGTGACTACAAGAATCTCAATCAAACTTCGACTTCCAGGTAAGTCTCGTTTTTTTTTTCTAATATCGCAAAGAAAACTACGGCAAATGGACCAAGGATTGTGTAAGCTACAAGTCTTGGTCTTGGAAAAGATGCCAAAGTTTTTCAAATACGAATACAGTGCAGAGAAAGAAAACGTTGACCTTTACCGCTGCACATTTGCACTACCGGTAACTATATAGCACTAAAAAAAGAAAAGAATGAAAACGTCGATAACGTAAATTTAAACTTGGGGGATAGGGAAAAATAATTGTAACGAAAACACTTAAAAGTCAAGATTGGGCGTCAATTACTGACACACAAAAACTTTAATCAAATCATAACACAACACAAACACAACTTTGACACTTAACACTTACCTCGTTCTGTTGATTTTTTGTTTTGTTTTTGTTTTTGTTTTACCACTTGATTGAAAGAGGAAGCGCCGTAAAAGTGCTGTGCTTCACAAATCCAAACCTTTTTGTTGAAACTTTGATATCCAAAATCTCGCCAATCAAAGCGACAGCAAATACTGTAAAAGCTTTCAGCGATAGAACTTTTGTTAAACTAGTTCAATTTCTTTCAATCTTCTTTGAGCTGTATAGCTAAAGCGTCGATGTTCAATTATAAATACCACACAACAAGCTCTGCAAAGCAAAATGGCACCACGCTGTGTTTGTTCGATCTGCTCGATCTCCGATTCGTTCGCGTTTGGGCAGACAGAATGCCAATATGTTTTCATTAGGTGGAACGTTTTAAATGAGGTACGACGTACAACTATATAGGTTTAATTAATGCCCGCGTAAGGCAGTTATCATTGCATGACCTTTCAGTTTAATAATTAATGGAAATTTATGGGTAAAGTGTTAGCATCTTGTCAATGTTTACTTCTAGCAGCTTAAATTTATCAATAAGATGTAAATCGCCTGACTTTACGGCAAACCTAAGGTTGTAAGTGAATTTGCCAACTATCATAGGCTGTTACTTGGTGACATTCATACTAGTGACTGAGCCATTACTATAGGTGTTGTCAGTCAAATCCGGTCTCAGGTAGAATCCACTTTTACCTAGGTTAAATAAGATATGTACAGAAATGCAGGCTATCGCAAGAATAACGTAAATGACAAATCGGCGCAAAAAAAAAAAAAAAGAAAAAGACCAAGGACCAAGGGATCCTCACAAATATAACAAAAATCGCGATTGTTGTTGTATATGTAGGGCCCCTTTGCAGTTCTCTCTCCAAAGCTTTCTTATATTTGCACGGAATTTTTATTTTTGCTATTTTTCTACTATATTTGTTATATTTATGCAGCCTGGGGCGAAAAAAAGCCTGCCGGTAAGGCCTGTTCAATTGACAAACACCTCTCATTACTTGCGCTTGATCGCATTTCCGGAAATGCAAAACGAGTCAATAAAAAGCAAATTCGTTTGTTTTATTATGTTTGCTTGTTGTTGTTGTTGTTGTTGTTTTTTTTGTTTCTTCTTCTTTTTTTTTACCGGTAATTGCTTGGCTTTCTTTGTTGCTGACCTGTTAAAGAGACTCCAGCAGAAATAACCTTTCTCTTGTACAAAACTCCTTAGAGTTTGGCCAGTATCTAGTTCTCAATATATTCAAAAAAGTAAATGAAATTCGTCAACAATAAGCCCAATAAAATTGTGGTTGAAAGGAGTGCTACCGTTTTTCAGCCGATCGAGGAATGACTTATCCAGAATTTCCACAGCAAAAGCACAGATCTGTTGATATTTGCCGCTTCCTACGTCTTCTAAACTGGCATCCGAAGGCGATATAGCGGCCGAAGCCAATCGAAGCAGCTTCAAATATCTGATCTTGCACAATAATTTTAGCGGGTAAACAACTATCACACATGCAGGTTTGTTCGACACGAATTCCTTCAATCCACAAACAACTGAAAGATAAGACTCTTTCCAAAGCCGGTGGAAGAACTGCCAATAAATCTTTTCTCGAAAACAGGGTCGATATGGCTTCTTTCTGTTCCGATTACAATATCAGCGATATTTTTAGTCCAGAGAGATCCGAAATAGCTTCTTCGAAGGCCGAATCTAAACTTCGCAACTTTGCCGATACAAACTGCTGCCTTTGATTGACAGGAGGTGATCACCGCACCAATCAGAGTCCCCGTCCAAAATTTGAATGAGTTTGCCTAACGAACAATTGGTGAATGCAGGCGCATTTCTCACCCATTTCCCTTCCACCACTACCGTTTCATATTGTCCTCCTCTCACTCACGCCTCTGTTAGTCTCGCTATCCAGATTGTCCGCCCAAGCAAAAATACGCCTGCTTTGCAGATTATATTTATTGGGCGCCAGTAGCGGTTTTGGCTTGTTCGCCTCTGTTTTATACCCCGCAAAGGATGGGATTAAACGAGATGCAAATGAGGTGTCTGATAGTTGGTGGAATTGTTATGCAGGGTGAAAGGTGTCACAGGAAGGAAAAAGGGAGTTTAACGAATTTGAAAATGTATACATTTTTCGAACAAAATATTGAAAAGAGGGTTAGCGCCACTTGACTGCGTAAATCAATTAAGAAACACATGGATAAATACTTCATACAATTTTATTTTTTCGAAATTATAGGAATTTGCACGTGTATACCAGAGTTTTTAAGCACATTAACCATGTTTTCAAGAGCGGTTTCTCAGGTCGCTTAGCGAGTGACAACCGTAAATTCCGTGAAAACAAATCCTTTCTTGACAAATTTCAATAGAATTCTCATTAAATTTAAGCCACCAAACGAGGCAGCTAAAGAGAGTTGCCAATGAGGAGTTGCTTGCGGTTATTCAAATCGGAAATACAACAGGCATGATTATTATTATTATTATTATTATTATTATTATTATTATTATTATTATTATTATTATTATTATTATTATTATTATTATTGCTAATAATCTCAGATAGAATCTGGTTTTCATTGGTTCCGGGTAACAACCAGTTGTCTAAGGAAACCAAGAAGCGTCCTTTCCTCTCCTGCCTACATCTCCAGCACTATCCTAAGAATCCTTGCCGATCCCAACGTCAGTATAGATCTCTGAATCAGTTCAATGGATGTGTCTACACCAATGGTCCTCAGATTTCCTTTTAACCTCTGTGGTATTGTTCCCAACGCCCCTACCACTTTGGGTATCACCTTTGTTCTTACTTTACTCCCCACATCTCTCGCCGGACTTCCATCGCAAGTACTACTTTCTCATCTTCGTTTGCTCTCACCCTTTCATCTTCCGGGATTTCCACGGGATTTGGAAGCTCTTCTCACGTTTATCAATGATTCATAAATCCGGTCTCCTAGCCTCGATCTCATGGTCTGTCCGTACACTAAAGTCCCACAGCATCTTGTAATCCTCATTTTCAATTACACTGTCCGGGACTTTGTCATACCATCTCTCACTACGCTCAAACCCATATTTTTCTGATCCCAGTGAACTGCCCTAGCTACATTGTCATGACTCTTTTTGTATTCCTTCTGCGCCAGATATTATTATTATTATTATTATTATTATTATTATTATTATTATTATTATTGTATTGGCACGTGCTCTCTCCTCATTTGATGCCTCCCTCGTTTGTTATACCTCCTCAGGAATGTCAAGCGAGATAACGGCTGTCGTGAAAATACGGCCATTGAATTATTTGAAACGGTGCAATGTTGTATACGGCGAAAGAACAGCATTTTTCAACAATTATTCAGGATAATGTCCATGATATCAAGCTACTGTTTTGCACAGTTGATAAATTACTGTAAAGGAACATAGACAAAAGATATCCGCCTGCGAACAGTGACCAAGAATTCGCAAATGCCTTTGCTAATTTCTTCATACCCTATGAAATTCGGAAGTCTAGCACCATCCGAATTTTTAAAAGATCACTTAAGACGTACTTTTTAACTAAATTTTGTAATAACAGAACATTTTTTCTATAGATTTGCATATATTGCTTTTTGTTAATTTTTTTCTTTATTAATTACTGTAAATATAATAGGATATGGTTTTGTAAATATTTATTAATTATGTTGTTTATATGATTGTACAGCGCCTTCAACATAGGATAAGAGCGCTATAGTAATAGAGAGCTATTATTATTAGGTATGCACCTTATTCAAAAGCGGCGGCTGATTTATGCGAATACAAATTGACCCTTGTTGCCTCGTTCAAGATAAAATATTCTTTTGAATTTTAAGCTTAAGAACGAGGCATCAAGGGCTTGGATCCTCTGACTTTGTAAACTGTTCTCTCTTTTGTTAGCAAGAGTTTTGGTTTCTGTCCTTTATGTTCCACGGGCTTAACGTCAAGGACGCTGAGCACGCCCAGTTTTTTTTTTTTTCCAGTGGCAACAGAGGCACCTTCTCGTACTCAACGATACCAGCCCAGTCACCAGGCTGTACAGTCTTACACATGGCAAGCCCTTTTTTCTCTTAGGCGACTAAACTTTGTTTCACTCCTAAATGAAGTAAAACAGCACCAAGTGTATAGTTTTGTCAATGTAATATTATCCTTTCTTTTTTTCTTTTTTTTTCACTTAGTTCAGACCAAATGTAATGCAAACTCTTAAATCGCAACTGACCAAAGTCTGAGACATCCGTCAAAATCTTTCTCATGCGCCTGGAACTAAAAGAAGCGGACATGTCATGAGATGACCCCTTTTTAAAACACCTTAAAAATAATTAAAATGAACTCTAATATCGAAAAACAACAATCTATTTACAAGTGGTAGTTTAATGCAAGGAGTGCCAACTCTTCCAGCCTTTGCGATTATAAAATGAGTTGGACAGCAATAAACGGCAGCATCATTCGAAGTTACTCAAACACACAATTCAGCACTAGTTTGTATCAAAACGTATCATACAACGAGAAAATGTCTCCAAATGAGAGTTACAAACGGTTATCTATTGACAAACACTAATTTAATGGTCTTTCCAAGTATCATATCGGAAGACAAAAACATCATTGTTAGAGCTTATCCTATGCGAAAGGTAGGTTCTGGAGGAAAACAACGAGTGAAGAACACACGCCGCATACTAGTGATGTATACAGAACAAAATTATTTCACACGATGATCGCTTACAATTGCCATATTTTCCCATTAAAAAAAAAAAGAAAAAACATCCAGGTGTCTTCGCTGGGTTCAAAAGAAGCTTTCTATGTATTTTTTTTTTCAGAGCCTTAGACAAAAACTTCCTTTTTCCTGCTTTCCCTTGCTGTAGTCGCCTTTGCGGTCTTGCTAAAGCATTTTTCAACCGACTTTTGCTGTCAGCTAAGCCCTGTATTGG
>NC_090889.1:1556124-1558624 GCF_036669925.1 Montipora capricornis | reverse complement strand
GCTTTCCTTGAGTTAAGAGAGCGACGTTTTCCCCAAGAGGAACAAAATTATAAAACTGCGCTTTTTGATTGGTTAATTTGATTTGGTCAAATTCCAGTGATAGATGAGTTCTGTCTGCATCATCCGGCGATAAAAAAAAACCTGAGCAAAGCTTGAAAATCGCGTGCAGGATTTTGAGGTTGCAGAGCCTTGTAAATACGATAATGTTTGGCACGATGCTAACCATGTTATCGACTTTCTACGTGCCCAAGGCTGGGAGGCGAGCGACCTTTGGAAGTGGGAGAAATTTGGTTAAATTCTGGAGGCACTCGGCCTTGAGCGGTCTTGGGAATTGCAGGCCTTGTATATAATATATTGTATGTGACGATGCGTGGGATCTGAAGAGGAAATAGAAGCGTCCCAGAAACCCATCAAATCACTCAGGACAATGCATAAAATAGTAGGTGAGTGAACTTTATTTATCTGGCTGTCCATGAAATGAATTTTCGAAAAGAAATATCATAGTTAAGTAAAGTACGATCGTCTGGGTGAGTGTAGTCCTGCGAGGGACTGTTTGAGGTGACATTGACTCACGTTTCCGATCGACAACCTGAGTGGAAGTCCTCTTCAGAGTCAAGTGATTTGTGTAACGTCAGTAGATACTATAAGAGCTCCGGCGTAGATATCATTGGTCAACTTATTCCTGATGTTATTGGTCTACTGTCAGTTGATCCTGGATGTAATTGGCTAGGAAGACTAACAGTGATAGGTACGTTTCGATCCATATATAGGTCAAAGGTCTGTACGTGTATCGCAGAATACGTTGGGCGGTGCTGTGAGAGTAAATCAGTGTGTTGTTTGTCTGTTGATGTCGTAGCTGAGTCGTTTTTGTGAGGTAGTGATGGGTCTGTGAGCAACAAGGATGTTGTAAGGCTGTAGGATCCTAGCGATAATTTCAGAATTTCCGTTGTTTTAGGGTATTGTCACTGTAGTGGTATGTGTCATGGTAGTGTTTGTTGGGTTGGGTTGGGTTCTGTAGGGTAAGTGTTGCCTGTAACGAGTGCTTATGTTCGTCTGCTAAGCTGTTGTGTGAGTCACAAACCAGTAGCGCGCGTCTCGGTAAGGTCCGTATTGTTGACAGTAGCCTTTGTGTGATGTAGGGTTGTAAGATGATTCGTCAAGGACGCTGTCAGTGTGGGTGCGTTTCCTGTAAACTGTCGTCTGTATTCTGTTGTTGTCACAGATGACCAAGCAGTCAAGAAAAGGAATCTTACCATTATCTCACATCTCTCACATAGGTTGCCTGCCTGTGGTGACACAGAAAATGGTGTATTACGCGCGAGACGAGACTGTCAATGTGTCACGTCGGCGAAAATACTGTTGTAGACATTTTTTGTTTTGTTTTTAGCAAAGAAGCGAAACATTATGAATGAATGAACGAAACAAAGTAGGTTAACTCATCTTGTTTATTTTCTTTAGTCTTTTCCAGCTTTTCTTAATTAATTGGTTTGGGACGATGTTGTTTGAGAGGCCTTCCTAAAACGAAGTCAAGGCTGGCCACAGCGATTCACGGAGAAATGTACTCGAAAGCATTTTTCTCGATAAAAACCGAGTTCGCTGCGCAGTTTTTTCTTCCCACGAAAAGAACTTAGTTTGTGTTCTTCTCTGTCTGTTTGGCTTGCTGAAAACATCGTCCTTTCGGCTCGAATGAGAAAAAAATCCTTCACATTTCTAGACCGGACTGTTTTCCGCCGATGCTTGTGCTCGTCTTTTCAAGTACGGGACTGAAATTACAGATCTTGTTCGTGTGCAATTGCCACTTAGCCCTCCGGCACACAGTCGGATCCGGTCCTTGAAAATATAACACTCTCTCCTCAGTCCACGTATGTTTTCGTGAACAGGATTTAACTCCGTACCAGAGGAAGCGACTCCCCCAGGACATCCAGCAGGTTCCTTACCATTGTTACTGCAAGGGAACCCTCTCGTGTGGCCCTCCGAGAGACATGATTTGTTATGAGGACAGACTGGGACGAGGTCGGCACCAGGCTGCTCCCACGCTCCCATTTGAAATTGTACCTACGTAGGTCTCTTGTTTTTTTTTATTAAACAATGCTTTAATTCTTTCAGATTTTAGAGCAACGAGTGATGCTCATTTTGAATAACACATTTAAAAGTAATGCATTTTGAGTGGGAATGCAAGCACAACAATCGCCAAAATCTCGAAAGGTCTCAGAGGTTTTGTCGAAGTTAATCCCACAAAGTGAGTAAGGAGCACGCTTGTTGTCCTTGTTGTGCTCAGAGACTGCTCCAAGTGAGGCCCACACTTTAAGCCGTCCGCTTAGACTACAAGAAGTCAAGCGAGTCCCCGTCTCATGGTGTGTTACATATTTTCAAAAAATGCATCCGTCATGGTAGTCCCCAGACTCCACGCATCCAATGACCAAAATAATCAAACGACGTCATCAAATGCATTTGGTTGTCTTATACCCCCATCCCCCAATAACGGTACCCTCGATTCCAT
>NC_090889.1:1538624-1551124 GCF_036669925.1 Montipora capricornis | reverse complement strand
GAAAAGAAAAAAAGAAAAAAAGAAAAAAACAAATTAAAAAAATGGAATTGCGCGGCTACCAACGCTCTGGCTGGGACCATGAATTAGATTTAGTTGGATTCTTCTCACAAATTGTAGTTCCTAACAAAGTTGCCAAAAGTTGTGAAAAATTCAAGAAGGCAATATGAAAGTTCTTGCTTGTAAACGAACTACTAAACCCATCAAGGGACCTGAAAACAGTACCGTAAACAAGAGCCGTGTGTTGTTAGCCACTCATACTTATTGTTACGAAAAATAGCATTGCGTGACAAGCGTTACTTTCTAGAAGCTTCGCGAGAGTTCGGAGTTTGTTTATTTTAAGGTTCGTGCGCAAGTATTTCTAAATCGGTTAGTTTTGTAATCTTTCTATAATTAGATTTTTTACTGTTTTAGAAAGTTCTAGAAGCTTATTGTGAGAGTATATAAGTAGACGAGTCCAAGCGAAGTTTTTTAAACTAGTTTTTCACACGCGAAGAGAATTGGCGTTAGCCGTGTTTAGTCAAGTGTGATAGAAGTAATGTTTATTCAAGTTGGCGGAGGCCGTGTAAGTTTATCGAGTACGTGTTGTTCAGAGTTTTACTTCGTGGAAACTACGTTCATCTTCTTGTTGTTGTTCCGACAACCCTGCGTTCAGTCTAGGTTGCAAGCTACCTGTCCTCAAAACATTCGAACTCGTAACACTTCTATTATATTTCGATTTTGACCCAAGTTGAAATATTTGCATGCCACTGCCTCTATGTATCCATTGGTCATAAACCTAAGTTCTTTTCTCGGGATTTCCATTATAGCTATGCGCCCCCCCCCCCCCACACTGATCGTCATTTTACCTAGGATGAGTATGTACTTTACCTAGTTAAAGCAGCTATCAAAATCCCTGGTACAAAAAGCTGTTAAGAAAAAAGAAAATGGAAGTAACTACTACTTACCGACTTTGTGTAATCATAAATTCCAAGAGAAGAAAAAAGATGGCATGAAAAAAGAAAAAAAAATGCAAAATAAGTAAATCTCTGTTAAAATAAATAATCAATGCGCGCATGGCATAATGTTTTTTAAATGCAATTATTAACACGAGGAAAAAAGCTTCCTTCAATAAAAAATGACAAAGATAAGGCGTTTTAAGGAACGAATACACGAAAAGAAATGGAATTGCTAACTAATGCTCTGGCTGGGACCATGAATTAGGTTTGGTTGCCAAAAGTTGTGAAAAATTCAAGAAGGCAATATGAAAGTTCTTGCTTTTAAACGAACTACTAAACCCGTGAAGAGACCTGAAAACAGTTCTGTAAACAAGAGCCGTGTGTTGTTAGCCACACATACATATATTATATTTCGATTTTGACACAAGTTGAAATATTTGCATGCCACTGCCCTTATGTATCTATTGGTCATAAACCCAAGTTCTTTCCTCGGGATTTCCATTACAGCTATGTCCAGGACGCGGAAAACGTGTATTTAGAGTTTTAAATTATGTTTCTTGTTTCCTTTCGGCGTTTTAAAGAGATACGGAGTACCCATGATATGGTGTCAATGTAGTATCAATGCCAATAAAATTGTCATTTCTTCACTTTGTAGGCTTGAAGTAATTATTAAGAACTAGTGTAATATACCGGGGAAACGCTGGGCGTCTTGTTATCGTTAACTCCTAGTAGCTTAAGTTGATCAGTAAGATGTGTATATTCTGACTTCGGCAAACATGATGTCGTAAGTGGATTGGCCAGTGACGTAGTAGTGACAAAGCCACTGTAATAGTTACATTGTGGAACTTTGCACTGCTTCGAATGCTTCAAAAACGTTCTCTACTTTGCCTTGTCGTTCGCAATTAAACAATAAGGTATGAGCGGATCAATTCCATGGAAGATCCCAAAAGGTCCTATAATGCCTGGGCAACTCAGATCTGTTGTTACCGGAAGAAGCTGTTTCTCTCTCCTTTAATGCTTCTGTCGCGTGAAACGCCCAATAAACAAAACTTCGAGGGCTGAGATCTCCTTTCCTTAATCTCAACATTTCAACAACATGGCGATTAAAAACACACACGCACGAGGACAACTTCCACGTGGCCCGAAATAGGTCCGCAATGCAAACTAAAACATAAAACAAAGTAAGTCGAGACAGCTTCTCTCAAATCCCAAGTAATCTTCAATAGGGCTCCACAACATGAGTGTCCCCTTAAATACTTGAGAGACTGCTACATTCTGTACTCACAGCTTCTCTCCGTAGGCACGAAAAAAATGTCTAACTGCTAAGGGACGAACGTTTGCTGGCATCATAAATTGACAAACGTTTGAAAACTAAAAGGAACATTTAGTCTACTTACCACCTTTTTGTAATGGTAAATTCCCAATAAAAGAGAGGATGACATGAAAAAGAAAGAAATGAGATACAGGTTAAACTAATAATGCACGAAGGAATGCCATTAGTTTAAATTTTCTTTTTTTCTTTTTTTTTTTCCTTCTATTGATTCGTTGAGCAGGAACGACAACCTATCAGTGGATCAATTCCAGGGGAGATTTCAATAATATGCCTTTAGATTTGGTAAAAGGAGACGGTGGCAGGTGGTGCCGAGTGCCTTCCTCTGATATAGTGACAGCTCTAAAACTGTTTCTCTCTTGTCCAATTTCTTCTCTTGAAATCCTCACTTCAATGGGGCTCCACAAAATGAGTTTCCCTTAAATACCTGGGAGAATGCTACACTCTGTACCCAGAGCTTCTCTCCATATGCGGGAAGCAAAAATTGTACTCCCTAAGGGCAGAAGGTTTCGCTGGGATCATAAATTGAAAACAAAAGTTTGAAAAAAAGATGAAAATAACATCTACTTACGGCCTTTTTGTAATGAAAAATCCCAGTAAAACAGAAGATGATATGAAAAGAAAAAAAAAAAAAAGAGGCACAGGTAAAAGATGTAATAATATATATAATTTATGCATGCATGCATGACATTAGTTTAGTTTGTCTTTTTCTTGTTTTCCTCTAAGAGGATAAATTGCAGAGGAAATTTTAAAAATTCATATGCCTTTACATTTCGTAAAAGACGGTGGCAGGTAATGCCAAGTGCCTTTCTCAGATCTAGTGACACCTCTAAAACTGTTCCTCTCATGTTCAATCAATAGAGCAGTGCAACGTAGGACCCCGTTAAAAAAATAATAATAATAATAATAAAAAAAGCACTTGGAGACTGCTACACTTTGTACTTACAGCTCCTGTCTATATGCAGAAAAAAAAATTATATCTGCTAAGGGACGAAAGTTTTGCTGGGATCATAAATTAAATTGACGACATTTGTTAAAAAAATAAAATAGAGAGAGAGAGAGAGAGAGAGAGAGAGGAGAGAGAGAGAGAGAGAGAGAGAGAGAGAGAGGAGAGAGAGAGAGAGAGAGAGAGAGAGGAGAGAGAGAGAGGAGAGAGAGACAGAGACAGAGACAGAGAGAGAGAGAAGAACTGTTACTTACCAGCTTTTCGTAATGGGAAATTCCATGTCAAAGAGAAGATGATATGAAATGGAAAAAAATGCGAGAGAGGTAAAATATCTATTAGTTTAACTTTTTTCTTTTCTTTTCTTCTTTTTTATTTTGATTCGTTGAGGATTAACGATAAGGTATAATGATGATGATGATGTCGAATACCTTCCTCAGATCTAGTGAGACCACATAAACTGTTTCTCCGTTGTCCAACGCTTCGTTCGAATCCTCAGTAAACTTCCATAGGACCCCACCGTAACATGAATGCCCCCTTAAACTACTTGGGAGACTGCTACACTCTGTACTCACAGCTTCTCTCCATAGGCAGAAACCGCTAAGGGGCGAAAGTTTGTTGGGATCATAAATTAACAACAAATGCCTTTAAAAAAGTAAAATTAAGTCTACTTACGTCCTTTTTGTAATGGTAAATTCCCAATGAAAGAGAAAATGACATGAAAAAGAAAGACATGACACACAGGTAAAACTCTGATAAAATATATAATGCATGCTATTAGTTTAATCTGTTTTTTCTTTTCTTTTTTCACGTAAAAATCCGTGTTCCTGGTTCATTCGGTCTTTTTCTTTTCCTAGCAGGCGTCTTTTCCTCCTAAGACACGCTCAAATCACAATCATCGCCCAAGGATTCGTCGCCATTGCCCACACAATGTGACAAACATTGTCAATTAAAATTGCCCAAATCAGTAACCCCCGCCTTCATTAAATCTCTTGGGCCTTCAAACGAACTTCAGAAATAACGGAACCCAGAGCTCTCCCATTTAAAGTAACACCGGAGCTCTCGTCCTTTGATGCCAGGGCTGTTGTTGGCCTTTCTTGCCTTTTGATTGAGTTGGTTTTGCGGTGCATTTACACGTCTCATCCCTGTTAACATCCTCCTAAGAGGACTTTTTTTCCCTTTCACCCGACTTCTTAAGGTGGGGATGTAGCTGGATTGTCGTCCATATGTAGCAAATATCGTAAAACTTTTATTCTTAGATCAAAAACGTGCTTTAACGATGCAATGAGTTGGCTCAAGCGCTTGCTAAAGATCATGTGACCTTACAACAGAATAACGAGGAAGAATCCAAACGAAAGAGAAACTGTCATGAAATAGAAAGGGGCAACACAGGGAAAACCTTTGTTAAAGTAAATATTGCATGTGTCACTGGCTTCACTTTCTTCATACGTCGCTTCAACTGTTCGCAAAAGGAAAGGGCTCTTTCATTTTCTCCAGGGTCAATGAAGATGACGCTTAAAAAAATTATAAAAAGGCTACCAAAAATGTGTTTAGGACCATACACATTATTTCAAAATGGCTTCATGTTAGTATTCTTGTGTTTACTTGCAGATTAGCCCTTGTTGCCTCGTTCAAGGTGATATATTTTTTTATTATTATTATTTTTTAATTTTCAGCTTAAGAACGAGGCAACAAGGGTTAATTTGCAAGCAAATAAAAGAATACTAACATGACGGCCTTTTTGGAATAAGGTGTATAAATAGATATTGATTGACATTGATGGCTACTTACGGACTTGTCACCAAAATTTCAAATTGGAAGAGATGAGATGCGAAAGAAAGAAATAAAACAATGGTAACTTAGCAATGCAGATAAGCATGGCATTAGGTTTTTATGTAATCAATTCAACTGTGT
Source organism: Montipora capricornis (assembly GCF_036669925.1). Taxonomy (NCBI): domain Eukaryota; kingdom Metazoa; phylum Cnidaria; class Anthozoa; order Scleractinia; family Acroporidae; genus Montipora; species Montipora capricornis. Next base: position 1,546,002 of record NC_090889.1, on the reverse strand, counting down.
GTAAAAGTAAAGGAATCTTTCACTTTAACTTATGGTAATGCAGAAAAGCTAAAAACTAAAAGAAAGAATAAACAACAAAAAAATAAAATAAAATAAAACAATGAAAAGCAATAAACTGGGCTCAGACAGATCTGCTCAAAACTTGAACAAATTAAGCCCTTTAAAAGCCAAATATCTCCAAACGGTGCTCATTACAAAAGCAGTTAAACATTTAAAAGACACTCTTGCTTTTTATCCGTCGCGTATGAGCTATTAAAGTGCCCCTGTGACCAAAAAATTAATTCATATTTTTCTTTGGATTTCAAAACTATGTTAACAAAACACTACGTGACCAACGTTTTAAGCCTTGATTTCAAAAAGACGCCTCTTTATTTTAACTGTAATTTTCCTATTTAATGGTCCGCCATTACTAACATTATGTTCTTGAGAGAGCTGGATCGAGGAGAAAATGACGTCAAAGGCTCACTAGTTTAAGAATGCAATACGTGTGTACGCCGCAGAATTAATATGCAGCACGGGGGTTTTGGGCTTTCAGACTTTTTTACTCACGCTTTGCATATATAATAAGCTGCGTTCACACGCTGAAATTTTAAGCTAGTGAGCCTCTGACGCCACTTTCCCTGGATCCAACCCTCTGAGGTCCAATCGGTCAGTTTTGAACGTGAGTAATGGCGGACCGTGAAATCCAAAACTTACACTCAAAGTAAACGGCCTTTGGATAAAAATCAAAGCTCAAAATTTTGCCAGTCAGGTGTTAAGCAAACACACTTTCAAAATCTGAAGGAAAAAAGGATAATATGGCGCACCGTTTCGGACAAAAATACTTGTTGTAGAATATCTAATACACGTAGCAAATACATACAACTTATCTTGGGAAATATACAACTTATGGAGAAAAATATATCACTTATTATGAAATATACAACTTACTAGGCAAATAAACACCTCTGTGTAAAAAGTACGACTTACATGAAAAATGTACCGAAATTCGGAAATATACAACTTGTGTTGTAAAAATAATACCTCGCCCGCGGTGTTTTGGTCAGCTGACTGTCGCAAAAGCCAGAAGGCCTGTCCACATATAATTCCCGCCAGTTGTTCAATATGGCGGAGCGCACATTGAACAGACTGGTAAAGACTGTAATCTCGCTTAATGAATCCAGCAGTGAGGCTAGTAATGCCCCAAAGATGAATCAAGCTATAAACGAAAACAAAACAGAAGCTAGGGAAGCCGCTTTAAGGCAATTATTTCCAAGCATCCGAGGGCAATCTTCAAGCCACTCTGCGGCGTCTGCGTCAGTATCTGCGAGTCGGGCCACGAATGGTGTATTCAATCCATGTGCAAACTGGGCCAGGAAAGAGAAAAAGCGTGGAAACAAGAAGGGGACATCAGCCATTTGTGGATCCAGTAGTGTATCTAAAGCTGTTTTAAAGGATGTAGTTCTACTGCCATCTCCGAGGTTGATGAAGTCCCACGTGGACAGTTCAGAGAGACGCTCTACAGCAAGAACTTTGCTGCTAGTGCGGTGGTATTTTATGATGAAATGCAAGAAGAAGAAATTAAGATGCTGCTCAGAGCCAAAGCTTTATTTTGTCAGAGCCGTTGGCAATAAAATAGTCGAACTGCACTCTGGTCCAAGCAAGGTCCGTTGTATATCAGAGCCACTACGGAAGTGCATGATGAGAGCTTGAAACGTTGGTATGGCAGTTGTCAAGGTGATAAAGAAGGTGATGATCCATTGGAAAGTGAGGATGATGAGAGTTTAATGGTTTCTCCCTTTGCTTTGAAATCAATGCATGAATCAGAGGTCACTGAGCCGCCAAATAAGAAAATACATCAAATGACTGCGAGTGATGGTGAGAATAAAGCAAGTACAAGCTCTTCCTGTAGTGGCTGCCTCTCACAACCCAGCTGCAGTACGCAGAGCAAACCTGTAAGAGAATCACAGCTTATGGTGGGATACAACACGTATGTTAACATGTTTCCAGATGAAATCAATGTAGATGATGAGAATTGTGATGAAGATGTTGATTTACATGCTGCCATTCAAGCAAGCCTGGAAGATCAAAGAGCGACAGGTTCCTGTTCCATGAATGAGGCAAAAGCATTTGAGGTCCTCCGAGAGTTTGTGGATGATAACTTGGACAATCAAAGTGACTCACATGTCAACGTTGTAATAAGCAGAAAGAATGTTCTGTCAAGTGCTCTTAGAGCCTTAGAAATAGGCAAATTTTCATTTGCTCGCCCAGTCCACATCATGTTCTCAGGTGAAGATGGAGTAGACTCTGGTGGGCCAAGGAGAGAATTTTTTTCGCCTTCTTATGATGTCACTTAAGAATCTTGGCATTTTCTATGGTACATGGTTTTCCCATGACCTGGAGCTGCTCCATAGTTATCTGGAAAGTTGGTGGCATGGAGTGTTCTCCAGGGTGGTCCTGGGCCCAAATGTCTTTCTCTAGAAGCATTTTGCATCATGAAAGATCTTCCATTTAACACAAGTCAGGCAATCGAGGCTGTCTGTGATGAAGAAATCAAGGAGGTCCTTAAAGGGTTAAAGGGATGTGTCAGTGAAGGAGAATTCAATGCCATAAAAGAGTCAGGTGGTGATTTAATTGCAAGTCATGGCTACTCAAGGGTGTTCACAGCTGATTTTAGCAAGAAAAGTGAGATCCAGCATTGCCTCCTTAAACAGGCACCAGTGTGTGTCAATTTAGTAAGAAGCAGCGTTGCACCAGACACTCTTTATTAAGCCCCCACCTTGCCATTATCCAATTGTACAGGTCATTGCCATTAGATGTATATTTATTATACATTTATTAAACTAGGTTGAGTTCATAAGGTAAACTTTACCTTAGGCTTATATTCATCTTGTTCGACAATGTACTTTTAAATTTATTGTGTTACAACTCTTACAAAATTAGTGGTACAAGGGCCTTTGCATGACTTGAACACATGCTTGGATACCACCTAGCAACAGTGTGGTAGATGGCAAGCCATTCAGCAGTTGTTCCACTGAACAAAGTTTTGACTGTGATAACACATTGCTGTTATACACAATTATTTCTCAAATAGCTAAACATTTATTTGTTTTTTGTTATACAGGTATTCTTCTTTTCTGTCCATGCAGAAATCCAACAATTCCATAAAGGCCTTAACTCTATTAGTGGTTTTGGAGATTTGGTGATGAACAACCCTGGCATTTTCCACTTATGTCCAGGTTTGACCCTAATTAGATGCACGCCCAATTTTGACATCCAACACAAAGTGTCGCACCCTTAAGCTTTAAGTCTAAGCATTGGCTGCCTATTTTCAACAATAAGGCAAGGGTGAAGGTTAGCGTTATTTTTAGCTTTGGGTAAATGCTGCAGTTAATCTTCACTTAAAGAGCAGCATTTGGGGGACACTTTGTGATATAAATTGTCTGTATTCTGAGACACAAGTGATGTTGAAGTTGGCTAGAAGAGCAAGGGGACACTTCGTGACGCTTATTGAAATCCGCGTTCATCTAATTAGGGTCAAACCTGGACATATCTCGCATTTTCAAGATTGTTTTGGGTGCGGAGAATCAAAAGCTCAGTGCCCAAAGCTTCAAGAAATTGTACTCTATTATGTACTCAGACAAGGGTTCCAATGATAGAGACAAGGAAGACAAGACAATATATTGCTTGGACCTGTACCTGCAAGACCTAGAAGAAGAGGAAGTTAAAGGTGTGACCCTGGAAGACTTGTTGATTTTCACCACAGGGGCAGACACTGTACCGCCACTGGGCTTTGATGGTCCCATACTTATTGAGTTTTATGAAACAGAAGAGAATGTGAAGAGGTATCCATGGTCTTCAACTTGCTCCTTAACTCTGTTTTTGCCAAGGGGAATTGAAGACCCCAAAGAGTTCAATAGTCTTCTAACACATGCCTTAGAAAATGGAGTTGGCTTTGGCAAATGCTAAAGAACATTAATTTTATTATTACTTGCATCAGTATTTCACTTAAGTACAGTACTTATGTTGTTGTTTTAAAGTTTTCATTTTTTATCATATCACAAACAGTGGAACATTGCAATTACAGTGAAAAAGCTAAGACTAAGTTGTAATTTCAAATTTGAGAGTATCATTTTGTACTCAGTATATACAGTATTCTCTACTCTCTCAAATCCCATAATACACCTCTTTACCCCAAAAACTTTGCATAATCAATGTTTGCAATTTCTCCTAGGACACGAAGATGTCCCAAGAGAAATCGTAAACAACGCATATCCAAGTTTTTGCGGGGTAAAAGAAGAATATTATGGGATTTGAGAAAGTAGGGAATGTAGTTTCTCAGTGATTTGTGAAATGCAGCATGTATTGTAATCAAAGATTCCTATCAACTGACACATTCACAGTTCCTTGTTATTGATTAGCTAGCCATTGATGCTAATTATTTATGTATTTACATGTTTAATATTCTCATTAGAGATATCTTGCTAATCTTATACAAGGAGATGCCATGCTCGCCATCATCAGACAGTGGGTGCACATCATTTAGTAGAGTAGAAAATTCCCTCCATGTTAGTTGGATTGTAGACCTGGGTACTTCAATGTGATTCTCTGTCTGAAGTTTAGGCAGGGGTGCATTATCATCAATTCCATAATGGTGATCAACACTTCTTGGATCCAACAATTCCCTGACAGTAATGTAATCAGATTGTGCATACTGATAAAATCCTTGTGTCCACTTCTGAAGAGGAGAGTGTCCTCTTTCCCTTGACAGTGGGTGGTTATTGCACTGCATAACAAATTGATCAATAGTGTTGTTTAATCTAGGAATATAGATATAGTGCAATGCATATAAATCTATTTCATCATTAGGATCCAAAAGGTCTCTTTCTTCTAAAAAGTAAAAGATGTTCTTATAGTAAGAGACTACATAATTGTGAACATCATGCCACAATCTCTCGATACACTGATTGTGAACTGATTGTCCAGTTAACACTGGTTTGGAATCCACACCATATCAGGTTAGCATAAGTCTAGCTACATCCACATTTTCAGTCCCATAATCAGTGCGTATCCTTCTGGGATAATGGTAAATATTGGTAGCTCCCACAAACAGGTCCAGAACTGTTGATGCTTCATTATTTGTGGATGCTTTGAGGAACACAACAGTGTGGGAAAATCCATCTATGGCACCATAATTGACGATGCGCCACCTTATTAATTTGTGATGACCATCAAGATGCCTAAAAAACAACCTCATGATTACAATTGAGACTTTAAGATCAAGGAAAAAATTGCAATTCAGAACAATGTATGATCAAAATTGCATAATTTAGACCATTTCAGTCAACTTTTGAAGTTTTTTGAAAGCCTGAGGAATTAAGATAATTGACAAAACATGATTAATTTAAAAAATGAAGAGTGAAAGTGGACTAATTTTATGCTTTAAGCATTGGCTTTCATTACATTGCAGGAGGCAATAAACACATGCAACCCTTTTTAACATGTTTTAGTTGTAAATGACATTCATTTTCTTGCATAACATTGCCAGTGAATGTGTGCATGCAAATGTTGGCAGGATTAACTTTAATGAGCTGAAACACCAAAATCAATCTTGTGGGCTTAAGTAGTATTTTATGCCTGTAGTTAATTTCTTACCACAAATAATTTGGAGTTGGCACAGAGTAAACTCGTCTCTTAGTTACAGTTCTTTGCCTGAGTTCTCTGCCGACTGGATCCACCCACATTATTGACTGTTTAAGTGTCCACCTTTGGATACGGATTCCTCTTCCTCTAAACCAGCCCATGATCATCTTTTCACCAGAATTTGGTGATATTTGTAGGACATGTTCAACTAGATTGTCAACCTCGTCATCACTTATTTCAGAGAAAAGTTCCCGAGAAGAAGCCATACTGTAAATGTCTCTTCTGCGCCTTATAGTTTTTTCTGATACACCCAACATTTTAGCTATACCAGACCATGAAAACCCAAGTGATCTCAACCCATCCAGTTGTTCTTCTGGAATTACCAGGGTTGGTCGCCCTCTTCTCTTTGATGAAATGGTTGGACATGAATAATGGACTCCTCTTTTATCAATTAAGCTAAGTGTTGAATAAGTGTTTGGAATTCGATAACTGCTAGAAGGATGTCATCCATAACATTTTGCTGAGATTCCAGTGGTCTTGAGACAACGAGAAGGGAGATAACGAATTCTAGGCAACGGTCTCGGAGTCTTTCAATTGTTACGCTATCAGCTACAAAAAATTCCCTTTGAAATTCGTGATATATATCTTTTCCTACGTTTAAAACATCCAGAAAAGCTGTACGCTCCGCACACGACAAGACAGACGACATATTTCTTACGGCCATCTTGCCTAGGGCTCAAGGCTTTCGCGACAGTCAGCTGACCAAAACACCGCGGGCGAGGTATTATTTTTAAGCACAAGGTGTATATTTCCGAATTTCGGTACATTTTTCATGTAAGTCGTACTTTTTACACAGAGGTGTTTATTTGGCCAACAAGTTGTATATTTTGGTAGTAAGTAGTATATTTTTCACAATAAGTGATATATTTTTCGCCATAAGTTGTATATTTCCCAAGATAAGTTGTATGTATTTGCTATATGTATTAGATATTCTACAACAAGTATTTTTGTCCGAAACGGCGCGCCATAAAAGGAAGTGTTTTTTTTTATCACAGGGGCACTTTAAATCAAAAAAAAAAAAAAGGCTACAACTAACCTGCATAAATTGTGTAAAAAACAAAACTGCCACAATATAAAAATGCCCTGTGTTACAATTTAATTTTGACCTAACTCCAAATATTTCATCTTTTTAATCTATCCGGATATTTGCTTATCGGATTTTCATTACGGTTTCGTGAGATGAGGGCACATTTGGATTCCGAAAGCCCTACGCCTTTTTCTATCGCAGTCAGGATCAAGTCTCCTTAAATCTGATCTCCATTGTCGAAGGATACGTCGTTTTCCCTTTTTGTTTCAAAGAGTTTGTTAAAAAAAAAAACAATTAAAAGCTGCGGTGTTAAACATACTGTAATGCATTTTAACTTGACGTTATGTATGACACAACATACATCTTCAGAAGTAGCGGTTGAACAAATAAAAAAAATCACATATGTGTAATACTTTGAGAAAGACTAGTAACTAGGTTAAGAATAATGCTCTTAACAAATCAATCTAATATTAGCAGGAAGAACTGGCTAGGCAATTAAACAAGCCAGTTTTCACTTAGCGAATGGTCCCTAACCATCGTGTTTCAAGATTGTAGCTTATACCACATCCCGCTCCCCCAAATTAAATGTTGTGTGAGAATTTTTCGGGCGACTGCTAGCAGTTGTGAAAATCAACAATGGAGGAGAGGGAAAACGGGGATGAGAGTTCC